>NC_056726.1:1448317381-1448388689 GCF_019279795.1 Protopterus annectens
AAACACTGCACCATAGGTGTAAAGACATGGGGAACTTTTAAAATGTACATGTTGGGAGCTGCCATAGCTGTGATTCATCAGCATGTGTTAGAGACTGACGGTGTTGTGGAGGATGATGCCGACAACCACCGCAGGCCTCGGAGGAGAAGGAGAGTGTTCAGACCAAGGGTAACCTACGAGGGGCTACATGTCCTGCAGATAGTAGAGCGTTACAGGGTGGACAGGGACATCTTACAGCAAATAGTGGAGCTGTGCCGGCCACGCCTGAGAACCAGAAACAACAGAGGGGAACTCATCCCAGTGGACACGAAGGTATGTGTAAGCCTGCGAATACTGGCCACAGGTACCTTTCAAAGGCCAACTGGAGATATAATGGGTATCTCACAGGCATCAGCATCCAGGGTACTACATCAGTTCCTGAATGCCATGTTACCACATGCCAATGAGCAGATATACTTCCAAAGAACTCAGGAGGAGTTGGCAAGCAATATGCGCCACTTCCACCATGTGGCACAATACCTGGAGGTACTGGGTGCGATAGACTGCAAGCACATACAAATCAAGTCACCACCCAGTGAGCAGGGTAGGCGCTACATAAACCGCAAGGGATTCCACTCCATCAACTGCCAGGTCATGTGCAATGCCCATGGCATTATCATGGATGCGTGTGCTGGCAGCCCTGGAAGCTACCATGACTCCCATATCTGGCATGCCTCACAGCTGTATCAGGTATTTGTCAGGGGGGACATCCCACATGGCCATCTCGTGGGGGATGCTGGCTATGCACTGGAGCCGTGGATGATGACTCCCATCAGAAATGCACACACACCCATGCAAGAACGCCATAATGAGGCACACGCACAAACCAGAATCATCATAGAGCGTGTGTTTGGGATGCTGAAATCACGGTTCCGGTGTTTGGATACATCTGGTGGAGCCTTGCAGTACTCTCCAGGCACATGTGCCCACATCGTCATAGTATGTGCCATGCTACATAATATGATCCTGCGGAAGCAGCTGCAGCAGGGACAAAATGGTGAAGGCCCTCATAGCCCAACGCAATTGCCAAGGCCATTACAGGCACAGAGGGATTCAGACCATGAACACACTGTGCCAGCCCCAGTAGGCAGACGGAGGCGTGCCCAATATGCCTACGCCTTGGCAAAGAGGGAACGTATAGCACATACTCTGACAGTGTAGGCCCCTACGGACTGACACCTCTCCACCTGCACACACAGTAAAATGGATGGCACACAAACATGACCACCTGTAAATTGTAATGTATAGATGGCCCAATATGTGACTCCTACATAGGCAGCCCTCAAACATTGTAAACACAACAGCCAGTGGAACACGGAATGCCAACACCTGAACAGTACATGAGCCTTACAGCATATGGTGGTGCTTTGTGCCTATCACGTTCCCCGCCAGATATATATATATAGATATATATATATATATATATATATATATATATATATATATATATATATATATATATATGTACACATATGCATATATATAATACAGATAGAAAGGGCAATACAATAGAGGGATATATGGTGATATAGATGGATTCAGCGATATCTGCAAATATAATAGATAGTTCAATGACATTCATAACACCTTGGAGGTACAAATAAATAGGATACCGCCAACCATGGAATGTGTAACATACCGACATGCGTAACCACGAGGCTGAAACACTGATAGAACACAGTACCGTAACAGTACATCCGTGAGTAATAGTATGATGATATGAAGGGACAGTTAGTCACCGCTGCCGGTGTCGCGGTCCACATAGGTACTGTGTTCAACTGTGTCTGTGAGTGCCATAGTCTGTGTAAGTGTGCATTGAGGGTGCCATGTGCATGTCTGTGTGACTGTAATGTGTGTGTGTGTCCGCAACATGTGTTTGTTAGTGCCAAGTCAGAGGCAGATCAGTACGGTAGGTGTGGGTATAGCTAACCATAGGCATACGGCTACTAACTGTCCCACAGTAGGAGGGACAGCCCCACCCTGGGCAGGTGTGTCCAGACATAAAACAGTACAAAGGGCAAATGTCCGAGATGGTAGGACATAAATATGTCCCATATATAATGTAACAGTCGTATGTAATAGTTATGCCTGTATGTAAGAAACGTAAATGTTACATGCCATATAAGTAGCCAAAATCACACAACAATAGGTATGTAGTGAGGATAAAAGTATGTGCTAACCTGTGTACTGACCGTGGCTACGTGTTGGCCTGTAAACACCGCTGTGTGTCCTGCAGGTGTCCAACAATGACCATATGAAAAGGTGGCAACCCATGGCAAACAGGCTCTTTTAACAACACAACCACAATGACTGCAAATATCTGGGACAGAAATACAAGGGATAGCTGTCACTTACACATATCCCTTGATATATCGCTGCAATTACGGAGGTATACAAGTAGCAAGCTCACCTGCAGATGATATAGAAACCAATTAACAATGGCTCAACGTACAATCCCGTAACATAAGTCTACTAACTGTTAGCTCTCTAATTAGGGACGGAGCCCACACACATATATACGGACTATGTAGAAATGCAAGGTCCACAAACCTGTACATGCTACGTACACCCACCGACATCCCCCACACTAGAAACTAAAGCAATACAGACTGTAATAGCAGCACAAACATCTAGTCAGTCAATTACATCTGCAGAACCCTCAACATACCATGTGAGAGACACAATTAAAGGTGTCATGCAAAATTGCAGGCGTTGTATAATGGAACAAACAGCCATGTTACAGGTTTTGTTTGCAATACTCCGTTATCACACGTTGGGATGACAGGTACACCCACATGTTGAACCAAATACTCTACCTGTCACACACAATCCACGGGGGACATGAATCCAAACTATACTTGTCTCCGTGCATAGCAGTTGTAGTTACACATAACAAAACACAATACAGACTGTCTCCCCGAAGGTAGGGCAAATAGGCAATGCCCAAGTGGAGAATCCAATTATACCCCACTGTTGCCACATAATTGGCAAATGGAGTAGCTGCACAGCTGATATGCAAATAATTAGTCACTCAGGAACACCAATTGGCGGGATGAATCCACATGTTACAGGTATCGATGTATATAAGGATGGCTTGCCAGACATTCAAACCGTATGCTCATACCGAATACCAGTTGAAACACTGGGACAGAGATAGAAACGAAATGCCGTAAGGACAACAAGGTATGTAGAATGCCCGATATGTAAGGTTATGTATAGCATGATCTGTATTAATTAGTTTTACTGTATTTATAGCCTGGTTTGCATTAATTAAACGTGTCCGCAATGCATAAAGTAGGGAAAGGTATTTATGTACTGATGTCTTGCTGAGCATACTTAAGCTTGTAGAAACTGTGCGTCCAGCAGTGGGACACAAGGTACACAGCACAGACACCACAAGGGATGCTACATGAGGGCGTTAAACAGAACAATACCATACAACCCGCCGTCAGTGGTAGGGTATGTCCAACAAGGACATGCCATAGCAGGGGATAGTATATGTTGATATACTGTCACAGCACACGTATGTATGGGCATATAACGTTAATGACATATGTAAGGTGGTCCCGCTGTGCAAGTATGCTTTGAATTATGGGATACTATGTGAAATATGTGTAATGTATAGTATTATAGGTAGATATGACAGATATTCTACACAGCATAACAGGCATATCATGCATACCACAGGTATCGTCTATTGGTATGTACAATAACAGGATACATATGGCCTGTAGGTATGGGACATAGTAATAGCATGATAGCTAATCTAAATGGAAGGGCTACCAAGTAACCATGAACAAAGGACATGTAATAGCTTCACAGGTGCATAGTGGGGTACTATGCAGTCTGGCAAGTCCATGTGTAAGCACAACTACAGTGTTCACACTAGTGGCACCTCTCTAGGGTAGTGTCCTGTGAACAGCCGAGCCAGGTGACACCTGCACCTCTGCACAGTACAGCCACTTCAGTGATCCCAGGCCTACATGTGTCTCCCAACCACCAAGGGAGGTATCACATGAACAGTAATACTGAGTGTCCCTGCGTGATGTACATAGGACTTATGTTCCAAAGCATGGTGAGTGTCCGGTTTGGGAATGTAACCCACAAGCACATCCCACTCATTGTGGCATGTGTGCACATAACCATGAGCATGTTGCTCACAGTGGCCTCTGCTTATGTCGCGTATGAGGAGTATATCCATTAATAATGTTGTGGACATGGGCCCTGTCTGATCAGCAGAGGTCACCCCTGAGTATGTAGTATGCAAATGTGTACACATGTGGTGTCCGTAGTGCAGCTGCATATTTAAACTGTCGTAGCTCAGTAAACGTCATGGCGTGTTAATGTTGTGGCATGTAAAGCTGTAGCTGTTGTGTAAGGTACACCCTAAATGGGGTGGTGTACCCTTGAATGTGTGTAGATGTCTTGAGTTCAGAGGTACAATGGGTACCTATGTACCAGCTACACACCCAGTACAGATAGGTTTGGCCACATAGAAGGATATCCACGCCACAGTGGCAATAAGGTAATCAAAGGAGTGGGTGCAACATATGTGTGTACTGCAAACATGTACAATGTGATATGTATGTAGGGGACTACCATCCATGTGATAGTCAGTGGGTGAATGGTGTAATGCAAAGGTGATGTGCATGCACCTTGTGTCATGCAGCTTGATGCCATGATAGTCATATTATGTATCTGTCACAGCAACACCCGTATGGTTGGAGTCAGTATCAGCTGGTGGAGCAATCATGGCGCTTGGTATGTAGGGGTTTGAAAGCTAGGCAGGGAAAGTCCCATGTGCTAGCCTGTTCCACAGGGAAGCATATACTGAACATGAGGGGCCCTATGACTGAGGACCGTGGTATGCCAAATGTACCTGACATGTAGTAGGTACTATGGTATGCTGGCCTCACTGTGTGTCCTGTCCATGAGCCACATAGCATAACATCCTGAGACACAGGGTACGATGTGCAGGTGGATGTGTACGTCGTCAATACCAGAATGGGGAATGGTGCTGAAAGGCAATGAGAGGACAATGTAGGATGTGTGGACTCCCGTACCATCAGCAACTGCCCTGGTAACTGTATGAAAGGAGTCCACCATGTGTAGGGGCCATGCTCTGGCCCTAACAAGCCCAACCCGGGTGGCAGCAAGGGACGGGAGCCCAACAATGTCTCTGTGAATGACGTCCTTGATGATGTGCCCCATAGCCATGCAGAACAGTCCATTCAGGTGTGTAGGACTATAGTCCCACTCGTGCAATGTGGTTCCACCTGTGTGTAGTGTGATAAATGCTGCTGTGTGCCATTCAGGGGCTACAATGTCTGAAACAAGGCTATCACTGAATATGGTGGCCTAGTGGGGAGACATGTAATTCAGAGGTTGGTGGACATCACAGCCTGGGATGTTGGAAGGTGACATGGGGCCAGTGTCCCAGGACATATAGAGTGTAGGTCAGTACTGTGTAGGTGTGACCACAGGGACAACACAATGTTCATGTATGGATTGCGGCCCTGTAGTGAGTGAGAGGGTGTAATGTCAGCATTGAATCCATCTTCCAGCATGTTGGCAACAACACCTGGGACTGCAATGTTCCTGAGTGACTGTTGTATGTGACAGCAGATGTGGGTGTTGCCATCGACTACTGATATACCACCATAATGCCTGGTGGTACACCCCGGAATGCGTGGCAGTCATGTTTACGTGGCTAGTCTTGGAGTATGTGATGGGGGACCCCGTGGCCCCACCACGGCTGACCAGTGAGCCACCCCACACATGGGAATGTACACCACTGTGCAACAGCCTACACCTGTTGTTGTACATCATATGTCCATGGAACATGACCACCAGAGTGGCGTCTGTTATCTGGTGTGTACCATCATGGCTCTGTGTGGAATAGCATGATCCATGCAGTTGTGTACATGCTAATGAAGTGCACTGGGGTATGTGTCAGCATTTGTATGTGCATTGTCCATTTGCACGGGTGTCATGATGTTAACAACCGCTGTCAGCAGACGTCTGTAGTAGGTGTTGTAGTACTCATGTACTGTGTATGCTGTGATGGGTGTGTTGCTGGGATGTGGCTAACAAGGTCAATTAGCATATGTTCGGAATCCACCAATGAGGGGATAACCCCAGGTGTGTAACACCAGTCACATGGTGGTAGTGTTCATGCCAAGGGTAATGTAGGTCTTGGAGGTGGTGTGTAAGGGTTGACCCAGCAGAGCAGGGGGTATGACTCATGGATGTGTCGGTATATCAGTGGCTATCCCAGTGAAGTGTGGGGTAGTGTCAGTCACACATCAGTAGTAGCTGTCTGAGGCCCACTGTCCACTATACCAACATAGAAGGTATGTTACTCGTGGGGTATGATGTTGACTCTGTCGCTTGTTACAATGTGTATAGCAGTCCCGGACACAGTTAGTTGCACATGGAGCACCTCTGATGCATTGTGGTAAGTAACTTGCCAGGATGTGTGAAAAACATAGTGGGATATGGGAACCCCTCAGCTGTGGGTGTGCCGGTGCAGGTATGTGCCTGAAAGGTATGGTCTGTCTATAACCTGTCATTGCAGGTGTGCTCTGCAGAGCCTAGACGCAGGTCCCAGTCACTGCAGTGATGTTTGAGTGGTGCATTATAAGGTGTGCCTTGCCTGCATGCATCACAGAGGAAGATGCAAGCATTGTGTCACATGACCTCATGTCGTGCCTGCCAGTTACCGCCCTGCTGGTGACAGTTATTGGAAACTGTGCAAGACAGGAAGTATAGAAGCAGCAAGTGCCTTACATGTGAGCTGTACTCCCAGGGCTGACAGGTGCAAGTCATCTGTGCCACAGCATTGTGTTTGACCAGGTCAGTCATAGCGGACAGATACCAGAAGCCTGTGGAATGACAATAGGAGCATAGGCAACTGTTGAAGTGACACAGTCAGTCATTGTACAGTGGTATCATGTCCGGATGAATGCAAAGTGCTCCCCAGGGCTTGGCCCACACCCTCAGGGCTATAAGACTGGTGAGCTATTGCATGTCCCTGCACACGTAGTCTTGAAGTGGCATCACAGGGCAGTCACACTAACATGGAGAATGACAGTCATATCATACCTGGTGAGGTGTGGCATGGGTGCATAGGTTATGTTGCAGAAGCAGTTACCCGACAGCAAGATGTAAGCGACTAACGCCTTGTGTAGCCTGCTGTGTGGAACTGCAGTGTGACTCCCTACAGAGTCATCTATGACTGGTGTGTTGTGAATGTTATAACTCACTATTGGCTGTATGTGATGGGCACACATGAGTCTGTGGGTTATAAGCTGGTGATGTTGTCTTCCATGATGGGGGCTACCTCTGGTGCCTACAGTGAGTATGGAGACGTCCTGCACAAGTTGTCCTCGTAGGTGTGGCCAGTGGTGTAGATCATGTGAGACTATGTGATGGGTGGGGTGTGTTGCGAATGCTACACATCCCAAAATGACTGTCAGGTGCAGTCAGGATTGGTGACAGCATTACCCCCCAGCCATAGCTGTCAACCTCATGTCCCCAAACTGAGGAACATTAGCCCTCATACTGTGTGACAAATGGGCAAAACGTGGAACACTTACAACTGGCTTACTAACAGCTTCAACTAGGAAGGGCATATGATGGCTAAAATAGGCTGGTTTTACGTATAAAAAAGATATTCTAATGAATTAATATGATTCCCATCTATTTAGCCATGGCTAGCAGGTAAACAATTTACAACAATGAATGTGTGACAGACCCTTCCAATGTGGAACTTTGAGGAACATGCACCTTTTAGAACCCCATATGAGGTACTTTCCTCATAATGAGGTACACCTGCGAGCTATGCCCCCAGCACGGCTGCAGAAGTGCATCCTCCACAGGCTGTAGTGCCGTATGTTGGGAGGTGAGCATTGAATTTGTACATGAGACAATTGCTCTATTGCCACATGTACGACATATCCCTCATATAGACAGGCAGTAGCAGTGGTACGTGACAGTTGGACATGCCTGTATATGCAACCATGTCCCACAGGATATGTGCATTACGTGTGTACAACAGCTGTTGTACCATAAGCGAGCTGGAAAGTGTAGGACAGCCAGTGTACCTGTGGGAAATGGTGTGGAATGGGTGCTATAGTAATCAGTAGCTCATGACATGCTAACAAGTTCTGAACAAGTGCCTAGCATGACCATACAATACAGATAGTGTGTTGAATAATATAAACCCACAGGTGGTGATGACAGTCAATTAGGGTGGCACTGCACTATAACCCTGCTGAGTATGGTGTGCATGTCCATGAACCATTAGCACTGTAGATGTTAGCAGTAGAGATGTACAAGACAGCACGGATATTTGATTACAAATACCTTTGCATGTCACAGGAGTGTTCCACCAGTGGCCTGTTGACAGACTCACAACTACAAAAGGTGCAAGAGTGACATGTACACAGCACACCAGTGCCAGCTACAGTAGAACAGGGTTAATGTGTTGTACCCCATCCTCATTGTAGCTCATACCACACAGACAAATGTTAGGCATCTGTGTATGTAAGGCTGTGAATGGCCATGACCTATCAGTATAGCTGTGTCAGTGTTGTGAACAACATGCAGAATGGGCTGTGTGGGTGAGGTGTGTGACATATGTGCACAGTCTGATGGATGATACCAGCAGTGTCACCGCTAGGTGAACATCCCTGTACCCATAAATTACTACCTAGGCTGTGGTCAACATTATGGACACTGTGTAAGGGATGGTGCTGTGCAGTGCACCCCCCAACATAGTGACGTCTCCAGGCCCCTTAGGTAGTCATATGAGGTACCCATTTCATGTCAGGGTGCCATCCATGAGCACAGAGATCACTGGACAGGCATATACAGCACTGTGGTGACCAATATTGGATCACATACCACCTGTAAGGGGTAATGGCTATGCATGGATGTGTGATACCAGCCTTCACAATCCTCACATCCACTATGCAGCATGCTGTCTACCTTACAGAAGGACATTTGCTACACCATGATGATGGACATGCTACATGTCCATATCCTGATCTATAAGACATATGTCATGGACAGCCACCATCCTAATACTAGGATCACCACAGGCTGGACAGATCCCTGTGCCATATATGTGACATACTCCCGCCATACCATGCAACCCTGTCCATCAAAGCTGCACATGTCATCCCAGTCATACATGGTGAGATGTCCGCATGATAGATGTACTATCAACTGACTGGATCAGTAATGTGGCACTGATGCACCTTGTGGTGGCACAATGGCTGTCTTGTACAGCTTGGAAACCGTGCCTGCACATGCTATGGTTGATAACCATCCCTGCGAATGTCGTCTGACTAGCCATTGTCCCATGTCTATCACATGTGCAATACAGGCGATCCGTGGCAGGATGATGAGCAGTTGTACATTGCTGTGTAGATGTATATGGCAAAACACATGCATGTACAGGTGTCCATGCGTATGTGTGTATTGTCACTGCTCAAGTCCATTACGGCTGTGTCTGTGTTGATATGTGACATATACATAGCATCCAGGTCAACAGTAGTACCGTGGACACATCCAGACATGTGCAGATAGGTAAGAACACAAGTGCAGGCAAATAGATATGCCCACAGCAAGACAGCATTTACATGGAGTATGAACACTGTAATGAGGTGACACACATATATGGTGATGATATCTAATGCATAATGGGTGTGACGTGTGACACAAACACGTCAGTCATGTCAGTGCCATGATGCTTTGCAAAGATAACTGTGCAGATGTAGTAGATGTCATAGAAATGTATGTGCAGCAGTATCTCTGTACATCTCTGAAACTGTGACCTGTCACCATCATTATGTCTTACAGATAATGTCCCGTACACGCCTCCCAGCATACACCCGCCAGGAGGATGATGTCCTCATCTCACAGCTCCATGACAGCTATGACTTGTTGTTCGGCCATGTGCCACAGCATGCCCAGCAGCGGGATGACCTGTGGCAGGATCTACGCAGGAGGGTGAACGATGTGGGTGACCATAACCGCACCTACCAGCAGGTGCACAGACATTGCACGGACTTGATACGGCATGCAAAACAGCGTGCCACTGCAATCGCCAGAGAACAAGGTGGAACAGGTGGTGGGCCACCAGCGCAGCCCCCACTCACACACACCGAGGAGCTACTGGCCAGTCTGGGGACACCCAGGGAACAGCATCCAGAAACACTAGCTGCCATCGTGGAGGTGGGTGTCTCCCAACCAATGAGCCTGGAGTTGCCTGGTAAGTCAGTACTGCACATATGGCTATTATATCCCATGTAGTTGCATATGCAAGGTATGTGGACACACATGCTGCATACTACAGTATGCTATGTTGTGTATGCACACATGTGCATACTATATGCTATTACACAGGTGAATGTGTTCACATGCACAGTGCAACCTGTGGCTGTCATACAGTCATGGATAATGTTCATACTGATGTGTCACCCCTATACAGGTACCTCTGGCGTGCTGCACAGACATGAGTCCGTTGCAGGTGAGACTGTTATCAGTATCAGGCATGTTACAGTGTAGATCTATTTGCCATGTGGCCAGTTAACACTTGCACACCTGATGTTTGTTCCAGTCACGATATGTAGGTTGCACCACCCGTCATTCATACAGACCACCCATGTGCAATATATACAAACGTAATGATACACCGACTTGAAACCACAGTACTTGTCATTGCGACATGTGTGGTCAGCTGTGCATACAACGGTGGAGATGTTCTACACTGGAGGCATATGTAGTATGCATTGGAACAACATGTGTGGTATGCACACAGTATCACACAGTGAGCTGTGTAATGGGCAGCCCACAGGTGTCACCATTGTGTCATATTCCCCTGCATTGGGTGCACACATTGTGATGTGCCACCTAACATGTCCCAGACATGTAGTGTTCTGTCTGCAATATTGTCACACTATCGCATGACCTATACCCCACATACCAAACATACAACCCGTTGTCTGCATAACCCTGTGGATTGTGACATATCTGACATCTATGGGTGTATGTCATATGGGACAACACAGACATGTGAGATAGATGCCCATCACACACAATTGGCTAACACATGTGCACACATGGCCATGGGGGATGGCCAGAGACATGTAGCCACACAGTACTTGGGATGTGTATACACCCTGTTGCACATTGTCCACACATGGTCCAATTATAGCCTTAGTTGACCAATTATACAGTTGATGTGGTACACTGGACAACCTAAAAGCCTGTGCACAGCTACTGGAGGTGTCACTGAAGTTTACCATATACGATCTGTTGAACATCACAACTGTGTTGCAGTTAAGGCTATGCAATGTGTACATATTATGCATTCTACAGCAACATAGATGCCTCATGATGCCATGCAATGGCACAGTGTCTGTACTTCACACTGTATAGCAATGTAGATGGCTCACACTACCCTCCCATGCTCATGCACATTTGCTAAACATGCATTCTATCTGTAGGGCATACACACAACACTGCAATGTGATGCCCATTATGATGCTGTACATGTGTCAGGACACCATTGTGTCAGACATGTATGCATGTTAATGCACATGTCAGCAGATTACATGTCAAGGTCACGTCAGCCATGTGTACTGTTATCCTTGTCTGGGCCACATGGTGTATCATGAGGATGCATGCATACTACCATGATTGTGTGAACTGCATGGCTACTGATATGACACCTGCTTGCTGTAGTGTGCACCCCAGGCAGGTATGCTTACTAACACTATTAATGTCTGAGCTGTATCGCAGGCATGCTGCATGCCATCTGACAAATCACATGCATGGTGTGTGTGTGTGTGTGTGTGTGTGTGTGTGTGTGTGTGTGTGTGTGTGTGTGTGTGTGTGTCTGTGTCTATGTTTGTGTGTGTGTGTTTGTGTGTGTGTGTGTGTGTGTGTGTGTGTGTGTGTGTGTGTGTGTGTGTGTGTGTGTGTGTGTGTGTGTGTGTGTGTTTGTGTGTGTGTGTGTGTGTGTCTGTGTGTGTGTGTGTGTCTGTGTGTGTGTGTGTGTGTCTGTGTGTGTGTGTGTGTGTGTGTGTGTGTGTGTGTGTCTGTGTTTGTGTGTGTGTGTGTGTGTGTCTGTGTGTGTCTGTGTCTATTGTACTTTACATTATTTCTTTGCATTCACAGGTGATGTAGGTGCGTTACCCTCCTGCGGTCCATCTGATGTTAGTGTTCCCACAGATACTAGCGGTGATGAACGTATGCATGAGGTACAGGCAGGGTTGTCAGTGGCTGAATCTGTGCCAATGGTTACCATCCCAGTTATGTCCCCCTCTTCCCCACACACAGTTCTGCTGCCAACACATACCGCATCACCAGTGGCCATAGAGGAAGGACAGTCAGCGTCTGCTAGCATGGAACAGGAACGTGTGGTGGCTGCAGAAGGTGTGTCTACAGACCATGGTGTCAGTGTAATGACTGCAGATGTGCCACACAGGCATGTGGCTGGTGCTGCATGTAGGAGGACCTTTGGCAGACATGCACCTGAGGGACAGAGCGCAGCAGCTGGTATCACCAGACGCATGTTCCAGACTGTAATGGCGACACAGGCACGTGCTGAATGGCAGAACAGAGAAGGGCAGAGGCTGCAGAGGGCTGCTATCCATACCCTAAATGACAACATCCAGGCATTGACAAATGCTCAACAGCAGATTGCTAATGTTCTGGATAGGCGATTAGGTGAAATGGTCGGAATCCTTGACCGAGGCATGGCAATCCACGAGCAGGAGCTGTCTGTGCTGGAACATCTGGTAGGAGTGAGGCGTAGGCCACGTGGATGTAGGCTGGCAACACCACCTAGTGTAGGTCGACGTGAGCGTGCCACCTCACATGCCCGCTCACATAGTGCCGGTAGCGGTAGCAGTGCAGTTGGTGCTGCGCTGTCAACACCAGGACACAGCAGGCCATGTGGACATGGCCCTGGACGTTCTCAGCGGGGAAATGGTTCCAGCAGACATGTGTCGTCGGACAGTAGCCACTCTGTACCTCCACCTGGTAGTGCCTATGCAACCCCAGGCAGGCACAGGTCATGTGGCCGTGGACGGACACAGTGAGCTGCACAACCTGCTCTGTACAATCTGGGGCTGTCAATTATACCCTGTGTAGGCCTCACAAATGGCAGAACTGTGTACACACATGCACGCACACAGCAAACACAACTGTAGGGCTCCACAACATCCACATGCATTCTGCACAGACATGTCCAGTCAACTCACCGGCCCTTACACATACACATGATGTTATCCATTGGTGCAGCCTATGCCCCTGGCAAACATATCACCCTGTGCATATGATGAAGCTTGTGCCGCATCCCTGTCATCCACACCATTGGTGCAGGGTTATGCACAAATATTCTGATGCACAGGGTGAACAGCATAGTGAGAGGTGTATGTAATATTACCTGTGTATGCATAGTGAGGGATGTGTATGTTGCAGTGGTTGTGTGTGAATACTGAGAGATGTGTATGTGATACTACCTGTGTATGCATAGTGAGGGATGTGTATGTTGCAGTGGTTGTGTGTGAATACTGAGAGATGTGTATGTGACATAGGTTGTGTACTGTAGGCATGCACCGGTCATACCATGTAGTGCAGGTGCAGCATGCATTGTGATGTGTTCACCGTATGTGTCTCGGTTACATCTGTAGCACCATGTTGGTTGTGATACCTTGGTTCCCTCCTATGGTGTACTTGCATGTGCCTACAGGTAGCAGTGTTTGCAGTCCCCCACGTGTAACTGTGGATTGCTCACAGGCATGTCTGGCAATATCAGCATGCTACATGTACCCTCAACCTGGCTGTTGGAAACACCAACATGACACAGATGTCCTCACATATACTGCACCTGACGCATGTGGTCAGTGCCACAGGCTACACTGGACAGAGACGTGACATACATAGCAGGACACATTACAGGTATGGTGACATGGTGCAGGGGTTGTACACAGCGGTCTGGCCAATGATGTTGTGAAGTGACACTTGGTAGCTGGAGGCCACACTGTGCAGCAGTAGGACCCTGTAACAGTACGGGAACATGGCCACATTCACGGGGTGTACACCACTATAACGCACACCCCATAGTGTGCAGGTGGGGACCCTTGCCTATGTGGTCATCACCTTCACAGTACTATGCACCCACACGATGTGTCACAGAGAAGGAACATGCACAGGTAGCCAGTATGGCTGGGACCTATGGCATCAACAGGGTAGTGCAATGCATCACCATTATAGGTTAGTCACCACGTGGGGCTAGTGATCATTTCTCACCATATATTAGCATACACCCTCACACCAAGCACCACACATACATACAGACACACACACACTGTGGTGACCACACATGTGTATACGGACAGCCGACGTGTGTGATGCACCACACCGGCCGACGTCATGCTTCCCACACTGACGTATGTACAGATCTCTACAACGGTGTACAAGGATGTGTAACAACTGGGACATATTCTCTGCAATATGTGTCATCTCTGGTCACACATTCAGACACACATGGCAGTACTGGGAATTATACACCTGCCATTTGATGACACGTTTGATAGACATGCAGCGGTATTGATTGCATTATGTGTACCAACACTATATCTGGCAAATGTGCTGCTATATGCACACGGGAAGTTGTAGGTGTTACAGGTGCCATGTGACATATAGTTGGTAACACCTGACCGCTGTGTATGCATTATGTCAGCACTGTCACGTAACAGCGACATAGCGTACTGCTTGCACATGGCGTGATAGGATGGTGTGTGACACAACTGTGAGCCACCCCCTGCACACATACATCTACACAGGTGGTACACCATGTTATGTACACACATCCCTCCATATCTGCTGTTTGTATGTCACCATATACAGGTGTCAATGATGGGTCTGCATTGCGACTGCATGTCATAGGTTGGTGCAACTATTGTATGGACATCGGCCACTGCACATGCATGGTTGCTGGATGCACAGTACAGATGTCACATGTGTCTCCTGTTGCCATGTTTGTATGCATTGCTATTGTTGGACATGTGTGTTGACATACATAACACATGGACTGTGGTATGATATCACGGGTGTCACAGGCGACCAGTACAAAGGAATGTGTCCCGGTCAACATTGCTACCCCCTGTAGTGTGGGCATTCAACAGACATGGGCCCACCTTCCATTCGCGTGTGTAGCATTGATTAGGCCACTGTTATGCATGAAGTGCATCACAGGCTATGTATGTATGTGTTGTGTGTGCAGTCCATGCACACATCCACACAATCACATGTATGACATATCCAGATGTGTGTTCACTGGTGTACAGCAACAGTCAGGTGTCACAGCTGTGTAAGGGCTGTGGTATGTCTTGAGATGACCTGTGCATGTATACTAGTATCATTGCAATGCATAACATCTGTTCGATCCCTGTTGGTACATGTGTACTCTGCACAGCTGGTGTACACCTCTGTACAGCCCAGTGGTCATGTGTCACATGGTATTGTGGTACTGTAAGGCTGTGTAGTGCTGCACCGACGACATGGTGCTGCCTTGACAGCTACAGTGTACACTGCAGTGTGTACGTGTGTGACCTGCACCTGTGACAGCTGTGATGGCAGTTGTGTGTGCACAGGTCGCTGCATATGTGACCGCCCTGTGCGTGAGGACAGTTATACCTTCCTGTGCCCTTCTCTACTGTGCCCTTCTGTGTATACACTCCATCTGCATGCAAGACGGCCCTTTGCAACAGCTAAGTGTGTGAGCATGCCCAGTATGCTGTTGTGTGGATGGACACACAGTACAGTCCATGTACACTGTTGTGTAGATGGACACACGGTACAGTCCAATCTGAGACCTTCCATGTTTACACTCCATCTGCATGCAAGACGGCCCTTTGCAACAGCTAAGTGTGTGAGCATGCCCAGTAAGCCATTGTGTAGATGGACACACAGTACATTTCACACTGCGCCCTTCCGTGATTAGACTCCGTGTGCATGCAGGATGGCCCTTTGCAACTGCTAAGTGTGTGAGCATGCCCAGTATGCCGTTGTGTAGATGGACACACAGTACATTCCACACTGTGCCCTTCCGTGATTAGACTCCATGTGCATGCTAGATGGCCCTTTGCAACTGCTAAGTGTGTGAGCATGCCCAGTACACCGTTGTGTAGATGGACACACAGTACATTCCAAACAGACGTGTGATACTAAGCATGTGGGCATGGCCATTGACATCCTGTATAGCCATGGTGGTCATCCAGGCAACAGATGTCCATTTTCAATGTCACGATGGATGCCTACATTGAACACACTGGTTGCTGTCTCGAAGGGTGTACTGTCTGTGGCGCATCCCATATCTATTTAGTGTTGTAGTGCTCCATAGATATTTAGTTGGCCCGATGACAGCACTGCCGTGTTTGTCTACGTCTACCTTGGGACAGTAATATGCTTTCAGACTGCTCACTCTCCAAACATTCCCTATCGGCATCTTTGCCTTTGCGGATGATGTCACCCACCTAGAAGTATGCCTCTGGGAGTGCTGTGTTCAGTAATCTCAGTAGCGCGTTCTGCAAATGCGTAATGCTGTAGTGTGATAAGGTAGTTAGGTGTATGTTCAACTCCCGGCCCTGCCAAGTGTGTGTGTGTGTGTGTGTGTGTGTGTGTGTGTTTCCAGCTGCCTGGGGACACAGTAATGCTTTTACATGCCTCACAACACATACATTCCCTATCGGCATCTTTGCCTTTGTGGATGATGTCACCAACATAGAAGTATGCCTCTGGGAGTGCTGTGCTCAGTAATCTCAGTAGCGCATTCTGTAAATGTGTAATGCTGTAGTGTGATAAGGTAGTTAGGTGTATGTTCACCTCCTGGCCCTGCCAAGTGTGTGTGCGTGTTTCCAGCTGCCTGGGGACACAGTAATGCTTTTACATGCCTCACAACACATACATTCCCTATCAGCGCCTTTGCATTTGCGGATGATGTCACCCACCTAGAAGTATGCCTCTGGGAGTGCTGTGTTCAGTAATCTCAGTAGCGCGTTCTGTAAATGCGTAATGCTGTAGTGTGATAAGGTAGTTAGGTGTATGTCCAACTCCTGGCCCTGCCAAGTGTGTGTGTGTGTTTCCAGCTGCCTGGGGACACAGTAATAGTTTTACATGCCTCACAACACATACATTCCCTATCGGCGTCTTTGCCGTTGCGGATGATGTCACCCACCTAGAAGTATGCCTCTGGGAGTGCTATGTTCAGTACTCTCGGTAGCAAGTTCTGTAAATGCGTAACACTGTAGTGTGATAAGGTAGTTAGGTGTATGTTCAACTCTCGGCTCTGCCAAGTGTGTGTGTGTTTCCAGCTGCCTGGGGACACAGTAATGCTTTTACATGCCTCACAACACATACATTCCCTATCGGCGTCTTTGCCTTTGCGGATGATGTCACCCACCTAGAAGTATGCCTCTGGGAGTTCTGTGTTCAGTAATCTCAGTAGCGCGTTCTGTAAATGCATAATGCTGTAGTATGATAAGGTAGTTAGGTGCATGTTCAACCCCCGGCCCTGCCAAGTGTGTGTGTGTGTGTGTGTGTGTGTGTGTTTCCAGCTGTCTGGGGACACAGTAATGCTTTTACAAGCCTCACAACACATACATTCCCTATCGGCGTCTTTGCCTTTGCGGATGATGTCACCCACCTAGAAGTATGCCTCTGGGAGTGCTGTGTTCAGTAATCTCAGTAGCGCGTTCTTTAAATGCGTAATGCTGTAGTGTGATAAGGTAGTTAGGTGTATGTTCAACTCCCGGCACTGCCAAATGTGTGTGTGTGTGTGTGTGTGTGTGTGTGTGTGTGTGTGTGTGTGTGTGTGTGTTTCCGGCTGCCTGGGGACACAGTAATGCTTTTACATGCCTCACAACACATACATTCCCTATCGGCATCTTTGCCTTTGTGGATGATGACACCCACCTAGAAGTATGCCTCTGGGAGTGCTGTGTTCAGTAATCTCGGTAGCGCGTTCTGTAAATACATAATGCTGTAGTGTGATAAGGTAGTTAGATGTATGTTCAACTCCCGGCCTTGCCAAGTGTGTGTGTTTCCAGCTGCCTGGGGACACAGTAATACTTTTACATGCCTCACAACACATACATTCCCTATTGGTGTCTTTGCCTTTGCGGATGATGTCACCCACCTAGAAGTATGCCTCTGGGAATGCTGTGTTCAGTAATCTCGGTAGCGCGTTCTGTAAATGCGTAATGCTGTAGTGTGATAAGGTAGTTAGGTGTATGTTCAACTCCCAGCCCTGCCAAGTGTGTGTGTGTTTGCAGCTGCTTGGGGACACAGTAATGCTTTTAGATGCCTCACAACACTTACATTCCCTATCGGTGTCTTTGCCTTTGCGGATGATGTCACCCACCTAGAAGTATGCCTCTGGGAGTACTATGTTCAGTAATCTCGGTAGCGTGTTCTGTAAATGTGTAATGCTGTAGTGTGATAAGGTAGTTAGGTGTATGTTCATCTCCCGGCCCTGCCAAGTGTGTGTGTGTGTGTGTGTTTCCAGCTGCCTGGGGACACAGTAATACTTTTACATGCCTCACAACACATACATTCCCTATCAGCGTCTTTGCCTTTGCGGATGATGTCACCCACCTAGAAGTATGCCTCTGGGAGTGCTATGTTCAGTAGTCTCGGTAGCGCGTTCTGTAAATGTGTAATGCTGTAGTGTGATAAGGTAGTTAGGTGTATGTTCAACTCCCAGCCCTGCCAAGTGTGTGTGTGTGTTTCCAGCTGCCTGGGGACACAGTAATGCTTTTACATGCCTCACAACACATACATTCCCTATCGGCGTCTTTGCCTTTGCAGATGATGTCACCCACCTAGAAGTATGCCTCTGGAAGTGCTGTGTTCAGTAATCTCGGTAGCGCATTCTGTAAATGCGTAATGCTGTCGTGTGATAAGGTAGTTAAGTGTATGTTCAACTCCCGGCCCTGCCAAATGTGTGTGTGTGTGTGTGTGTGTGTTTCCAGCTGCCTGGGGACACAGTAATGCTTTTACATGCCTCACAACACATACATTCCCTATCGGCGTCTTTGCCTTTGTGGATGATGTCACCCACCTAGAAGTATGCCTCTGGGAGTGCTGTGTTCAATAATCTCGATAGCACATTCTGTGAATGCATAATGCTGTAGTGTGATACGGTAGTTAGGTGTATGTTCAACTCCCGGCCCTGCCAAGTGTGTGTGTTTCCAGCTGCCTGGGGACACAGTAATGCTTTTACATGCCGCACAACACATACATTCCCTATCGGCATCTTTGCCTTTCCGGATGATGTCACCCACCTAGAAGTATGCCTCTGGGAGTGCTGTGCTCAGTAATCTCTGTAGCGTGTTCTGTAAATGCGTAATGCTGTAGTGTGATAAGGTAGTTAGGTGCATGTTCAACTCCCGGCCCTGCCAAGTGTGTGTGTGTGTGTGTGTGTGTGTGTGTGTGTGTGTGTGTGTGTGTGTGTGTGTGTGTGTGTGTTTGCAGCTGCTTGGGGACACAGTAATGCTTTTACATGCCTCACAACACATACATTCCCTATCGGTGTCTTTGCCTTTGCGGATGATGTCACCCACCTAGAAGTATGCCTCTGGGAGTGCTGTGCTCAGTAATCTCATTAGCGCGTTCTGTAAATGCATCATGCTGTAGTGTCATAAGATAATTAGGTGTATGTTCAACTCCCTGCCCTGCCAAGTGTGTGTGTGTGTGTGTGTTTCCAGCTGTCTGGGGACACAGTAATGCTTTTAGATGCCTCACAACACTTACATTCCTTACCGGCGTCTTTGCCTTTGTGGATGATGTCACCCACCTAGAAGTATGCCTCTGGGAGTGCTGTGTTCAGTAATCTCGGTAGCACGTTTTGTAAATGCGCAATGTTGTAGTGTAATAAAGTAGTTAGGTGTATGTTCAACTCCTGGCCCTGCCAAGTGTGTGTGTGTGTTTGCAGCTGCATGGGGACACAGTAATGCTTTTACGTGCCTCACAACACATACATTCCCTATCGGCATCTTTGCCTTTGCGGATGATGTCACCCACCTAGAATTATGCCTCTTGGAGTGCTGTGTTCAGTAATCTTGGTAGCGCGTTCTGTAAATGTGTCATGCTGTAGTGTGATACGGTAGTTAGGTGTAAGTTTAATTCCCAGGCCTGCCAAGTGGGTGTGTGTGTGTGCATGCTCCCATCTCCCTGGGGACTCAGGTTATGCTTTTAGATGCTTAGCACCACAGATATATCCTGATGACGTCTTTGTCTTTGCGGATGTTGACATGCACCTAGTAGAATGCCTGTGGGTCTGCTGTGTTTAGTAATCTCGGTAGCGCATTCTGTAAATGCGTCATGCTGTAGCGTGATAGGGTAGTAATGTGTAAGTTTGATTACCAGCCCTGCCACGTGTGTGTGTGTCTGTATCTCTCTCTCTCTATATATATATATATAATTTATTTTCTGCCCATAATTCTGCTCTTGCATGGACAGCTGACTGTTTCATGTATCGCATATTTGCATAGCTTTCACATACCAATGGGGTATGTTGCAAATCCCAACATTGTCCATGCAATGTCCATGTTATGGGTGGTGTTACACGCCCTTACCGGCATTTGCTGTATATCTTGGCAGTCATCTATCCTTGCTGTACTCTCACTGTACTCGTACACGCCAGAGGCTTCATGTATCATGGCCTAGTTTTGCTGTGTGTATGTCTATTTGTGCTGTGTGCATGGCTGTGGGTATGTCCCACTATCATCATTTGTAAAGGTGACAGCCCTATAGGTACTTCATGTAGACCGCTGTGTCATTTGACATGTCATCACATACCTGCGGACAGTACTGAACGTCCTACTGCAGCGCATTTCATACCTTCTGTGTTATCTTGCAGTCGATAATGCTGTTTCCTCACACATGTATCTGTTTTTGATCATACCACTCCACCTCCTAGAGCAAACTTCTGAACAAGGCCTTATCTGATAGTGGGACACATAGTGGCAGTATTGACATGTTGCTCTTACAAACGTAGATAGTTGACACAATAATAGGTTTTGCATTAGTATGGCTTTTCTGACGGATTTGGTGTCTTAATCACATGTTTGTCATTATTTCATGACTTCAGTTGTCAGGAATGTGCCAGAATGGTACTGATGTTACGTGGAACACACCAAACATATGAGGCAGAACTCTGCACATTCTGCGTAAATCTGTACAGTTGCGGAGTATGTGTCTGATACAAGATATCAACTTTCTGACACCAATACACACACTGTATGGCGGCATCACAGGCCACATGCCATTACATTTATATTGCAGGACACACCCACCCAGAGAGTTGTATTCCTCACACAGGCCAACAGCTGCTTATCCACACTAATTAGTCTATCATGTACCGTATGTGTGCGCCGGTATTTGTGCTTTCCGTCAGTGGCAGAGCTTACGTACGAGTATGGGGGACTGGACATTGTTACGGTGACACTGCATGACACCCTGAGGGACACATTACTTTTGTGTCTATTAACCTTCCACATTGACATTAACAGGGCATACGTTGTCATACACATTTGTCGGAGTACATGCGTATGACTTGTACATGTTTTCTCATTTGTCCTGATGTCTTTCTTCTCACCTGTCCACCTAGTATCACTAGTTCTGTACATGTATTTTGGACAGGTTACCTTCATAACCCTAACCTGTACATATTATGGGTAAACGCCCTGACGTTTGACCTTTGCCCTTGTTACATTTGTCATAGTAATGTGCCTTTCTGGTAAATTGCTGGCAAGGCATTACGAAATGTGCGGTTAGATAATAGTGACTGACATTTCCATTACATGATTAGTAACACTCATAACATTCATATTCCTGGCTATGCCAGTATTCTCACAACGTTCAGACTTTGTCTGGGGTATATCTAATATAGTCCCTATTTGTATTTCATGTACTATGCCTTAGTGCAGCTGTCTTATTCTGACAGTTTGCCAGTTATGGTTACCATCTTGGTCGTACGCATGTCCATCCATGATAATCGCCTACATGACACTGATATAGGGCCCTACATATTCATAAAATGGTTTACGCAATATCCAGTGGATGGTTTGCCCCATTATTGAGAATATAGGCATGTGCTATACCCACATCACTCCCACGGGGCGGGCCTACGAAATCTCTGCCAAACAACACCTAGGCCCATTTCTGCATACCCATGATTCCCATAATTGACAACCCTCTACAGTACCCATTACACATGTTTAATGTGAGCGGTACTGAAGTGTGGAGACACTTATATGCACTCCCCACTCTCCGGATATCAGTTCGTACGTCATACATTCTATCAACACATGTGTCATCACCCTTGCACTTGCTACTGTTGCATGTACAGCTATATCGTATTTGCTGAGGTCACTTATTTTGCGTCAGTGTCGGTTGACACTACGTATGGATCAATTTTTGGGGTCCTGCAATGGACACCTATATGCATGTTTAAAGTGTAGAACTTGCTGGACTGTCACTTTCTGGCCAATGGTTTGGAAGGAAGCGGTTTATTCACCTTTCGTGCATGTCTGTTTGTCTACCCATATTAGCTATAACGTGGCCTATTTATGTACATATGTCATATCTATGGGACATATGTCTGTTGTGTATACATATATACATGTACAATCCTCATTTCATAACTTGCTTTGGTTTACGTCTGTGGATTATGTGTATACACATATATCTATATCCATACCATACCTTTCCACTGTACAGATTGTCGCAGAGTGTACAGCTGGTTGCCTCTTTATCTTCGGTGTGTTTTACATAAACCTGTGTCTATCTGGCAATGTAGTGGCATTTCATTTGAGACTTATGGTGGGAAATACTGGCAAGCAGTTCATGTTACGACTGCATACCCTTCAGAGAATCCATGCTACTGACACACCTGTTATTCTATCCACTTTCTATGTTTGTTCTGAAACATATCTGGGGTTTGTCCCTATTTGTACCAGTAGTTTGCATGCCTTTGTCCGGTTTTATACTTTACGGGGTTAACAGGTTTGAGCCATGTATAACTAACGTGGGGGAACAGCATTCATTTACTATGCTGTGAGCTGATCACACACGCACAGGCGCATGTGCATTTCCTTATTGTGGGTTACGCGCAGGCGAACATGCATATCCTTATTGTGGGTTACATATGTTTATTAAGTCTTTGTGCTTACGTGGGCTTTATTACTTGTGACAGTACCAGTAAATTATCTGTAATCTGGTTAACGGAAGTATGCGAAACACACGTTCACCTTTACATATTTAACTGTCTGTACAGCACAGACACATTCATTACACTTTCACATTATATGTGCTTTAGTTGTAGTTGAACCGGGACTGCATTCACATTGGCCGGATGCTGTAACCACTATACTTTTGGTGTTCTGACTCATTTATATGCATACCCATAGTACATAGCTACATTAACATATGCCTCACCGCTTCACTTACGACACAGGCATCCATTCTCCTGCTGAGAAAAATGCGGTACTACACGTTACACATTCCCTATTCCCTACTGCTCTGGACCAAAACTGCATATTTAATCACTGCAGGGATATTCAGAACCCCAAGGCTTATAGTCCTGACACATACAGGTCTTTAATTGTCAGGGTGTTCATGTGGAGATCTAGGCTTAGGCTTGTCCGCCTGGTGAACGGAACTGCCCTGACCATGTTCAAATGTCAGACAAAGCACATGAACAGGGTTTGTCCATTTTAAACATTTTATCTGTGTTTACAGACACAGGTGTTTGGGCACCTGTCAGCAGCTTTTAATGTTGGCAATACATAATATGGGTGGGGGTGGTTACAATACATAATCCACGGTGAGTGGTGTTCCCATTCACATTTGACTATTTCCTGTATTCATTCATACAAGGATTATTATTTTGCACATGACTTAACTATGAATTAACTACAGGTATGCAGTAGTACAGTCAACATATGTGAAGGTTTGTTTCAGTATAAATGTATGGACCTCTGTAATACTCAGGGACTACCCCACATCCTTCACATTTCATGCTAATGTAAATACTATTATTCTGTGAACTTTCGAAGTTTGTGAGAGCAGTAATTACATCTGTCCCTATTTGTCCACCCATCCTTTTAGGCTTTGTCCAGATTTTGTTGCTGTGAGAGGTTGAGAGGTGGTGTCGGTATGTGATTGAGTTGAATATATACTGTCGATAATTCAGTGGGGAGTAGGGTTAATACCTGTTCCTCTTTATGAGGGGAAGTCCCACTTTGGACAGTTGTGTCCTGCGATGAAACCTAAGACATGGCAAATGTCCTGTGATTTTACGACAACAGTATATTTCTTATTTTCTTTACTAGTTGCATGATACAGGTATTTTGTATCTGGAACACATAACTATTATTTGGGATAGCATAAGCTATTCAAATGCTATGAAATAAGCTTTTATCTTGGCATACAAGTGTAATTCTGTCCTTTGCACTGGCCGGGGTATGTTTTATCCTGCAAATTCTCACATTTCTACAACGGATGTCCCACCTTGGGCATCTGAACAGGTGGCAACCCTAGTGGGGAGACCTGCATGGTGGACAGCTGTTCCATCCTGCGTAGTATGTTTTGCATGTCTGTCTAGAAACTGAACAGTACCGTGACTACACATACATGTTTTGTCCAGATGTGTACAGTACTAGACACCGTGGCGTGTAAACAACTCTGAGGTTTCAACAGGTTACTTATCCCACGCGGGATGTACACACATTTGGCCGAAACATGAACGCGCGGGCATTTGGATTTACGTAACTGTGATGGGATGTTTACAAACGTGGGATACATATTTGCAATCCTGACACTGCCTAGGACGATACTTCCTACTACATATGGGGAATACTCGCTATGTGTAGGTGTACGGCTGCGCAAGGCTGGTAGCTGGATTTGGTGGACATTTGGACATGGGTGTGGGTTATGTGCTATACAGGGCTTGTTGCATATTGCATTTGCATGCATGGGTTCTGCTTTTGGATATCCCGGTTCCGCATATTGCATCCTATGTGTATATGCCGGTTACGTTCCTGTTCATGTGTATAGCACATTTTAATATACATATGTTTGTGTGTGTTTGGTATACAATTTGGACTGTCAGGTTTCTTTACGGTTGTTTTATAGCCACAACTGCCCAGCTGTGTACTATCACTACCACTGTGGGACTGCTGTTGACCCTGCCCATGGGGCTAGACGTGTGTATTGGCGGCGCGATGACATGATGCGCTTCACTTCCACTGGGTATACCTACTTACAGTGCAGTACATTACGGACACACGATTTTAAATATCATTTGTTCCATGGACGGAAACTCATATTGTGTTGCGTGCATTTCTGTTTGGTTCTCCATTTTGTGTGGCCGGGAACTGTCTTGCATGCTTTGCATATGTTTCATTATCCATGGACACTGATAGGTGCAATTACTATTGCAGGCGGACTATAATATTCAGCAGTTTAGGTTGCTCATCGACAGCCGACATTGACACGCCTCCGGGCACAGCTTAGTAATGCCCCATGCACTCGCGCACATGTCCTATGCACATGGATGTGGTGGCAGCGCACCTTCATTAATATGCATATGGCGCTACTACACCATATATACGCTGCACGGCCGGCGCAGGCCTTACACCGGCCTTGCGCCGAGCTTCATGAATCCGGGGGACTATCTTGTAAGATTTCTTAATTTAAGCAAACATGAAATATTACAATTCTCATTCAAACCAGGCAAGCAGAATGCATTAAGTGCTAACTGCCATTCAAGTTCTCGTACCTCTAATAGTACTGGATATGGGCCACCTCTAATGTCAGGAAGTACCTGATCAATAGCTTGGAATGTGAAACTATGTCCACCATTTAATGAGACATGTTTTGCTAAAGCATTTTCTGTTTTATTTTTGCTAATCGCATAAGAATGCTCGTAATGTCTTTCACGAAGCTTCCTGTCCGTTTTCCCTATATAGAAAGCCAGGCATAAGGTACAGAAAGCTAAGTAAACAACACTTTTGGACTCACAATTTAACTTATGGTTGATGTAAAATTTACTTGTATTCAATACTCTAAAAGAATTACCTGTTTTTATGTATTTACACATCCTACATGCGCCACACATGAAGGTTCCAGTAAGTCTAGAAGTAGGTTTAGTGCTTTTAATTTCAAAAAAACTTTTTAAGTTAGTACCTCTTCTATAAACAATACTGGGTGACTGGCCAATTCTGTCAACTAGGGAAGAGTCCTTATAAAGAAAACTCCATTTTTTGTGGAGAATTAATCTAAGTTGTTCACTGTCTTTACTAAAGGTGGTTATAAAAGTGTTGCATAAAGAGGTCTCCCTAGTTTGCTGAGTCATTGAAGGTTTTATAAAAGTAATCAAGTCACAATTTGGTGACTGTGTAGTTCGAATAGCAACCTGGCTAGGAGATGCCTCTGCCAGGTTAACATCAATGACAATGGAAGGTGAGGACAAGACTGGTTGAACTATACCTCTACTCCGTTTGTTTACAATTTCTTCTGTTAAGTCATTTATTAAACTAACCAGGTAGCCTCTATTGCAGAACATATCTCTTAAGAGTTGACATTCAGAATTAAAGTCATCTTCATTAGTACACATCCTTGTGGCTCTAATGAGTTGACCTTTCACTATTGAACGTTTTTGCCTGTAAGGGTGTGCACTAGAAAAATGTAAATAGGAGTTGCAATATGTAGGTTTTCTATAAATTTTGGAAACATATCTCCTATTTACTATATCTTTTTTTATATTCATGTCCAAATAGTCAATACTAGTAGTGTGAAAAGTGTAAGTAAATTTAAAAAATGGTGTAGTAGAGTTAAAATAATCTATCATTTGTTTAGCTTGTGGTTCATTTCCTTTAAAAATCACAAAGTTGTCGTCTAAAAATCTGGTATAAAAAGTGAAGGAAGTGTAAATTTCAGACTATATTGTATATTGAATGCATACACACTTTTTATTTGAGGTAGTATGTAAGTTTTAAGACTTACTTTAATAGTGTTTGAATTATTGTGCTCTGCACCTTTAATTCATTGCTGCTACTAGTCACATGACCTGATGCTACATGGTTTAAATGCTCTAGAAACTGTGTAACTGCTGTTTGTCTGTGTGTCTGAAGAAGTTACTTTACTCAAAGTGACGAAAACGTGAGGACATTTTTTATTAAATTGACTTTACATTAAAATAAAGTGTTTTTTGGATTAACATCTTTTTCTGCTGGCTACTGTTGGGCTCCTGTTTTGTTTTGAGTAATTTAAAGAGTTACTAGAATATCATGTATGTTTCTGCCTTCTTATTGCATTCTGTGCTGATAATGACATAAGGAGGCAGAAGCATGCATATCCACAGCTAGAGGGTTTGGCTTTATTGGCCTGAAATTGTCCATAAATAGACTTAAAAGTAAAAGAAAAAGCCATGGACATTCAGAATTGCCATTTAGCTGAAACACCTGATATCCTTAAAGGGTAATTTGCATAGATCCCATGTTGCCTCTGTTACAAGAGGTTTAAGATAATCACACAAAGGAAATTCTAGCTTTGCTAGATTTTTCTTTTTGTGTTTTTAACCAATCGATTTTCCTGTGTGACCTTTTTACTCATTGTTTAAGTATCGTACATACTAGAAATACGTGACAACTGTTTGACACTTGGTTTGCAGGGATTCAAACCCTGCACTCACATATTAAAGTTTTGGTTAGCCTTTGGAGCTGTGACCCTTTGTTAATTATCATAGATAATAATCTTAAATTTGACCTACAGGTCAACAAAACCATACAGACCATCAATAAGAAGCTTGGATCACTGTATAGAAACAAGATATTTTTAGGTGTTATATATGTGTCTTTGTGCACTTCATGTGATTCATTCTACATCGGCAAAATGGAAAGGAAACTAAAACAACGTATTTATGAACATTGTTATGCTATAAGTAGGAATGACCAATGCACTGGCCAAACACATTTTAGACTATCCTGATCATGCTTTCAAATTTGCAGTTTTACAACATAGGAGCATTGATATTAGGGGAGGACCATGGCAAGTCCTTTTGGAAATTGATGAGCTTATATGGCAGATTAAGACTAGAGCACAAGTCTTTCCAGGTTTGAATGAGAGCCTTTCTATCAAATGTATGTTGAGATATTTGGCCCTTAAACAATGACATTAAAGGGTTTACACATACATATACATTTCTGGTTCATTTAGATAGATTTTTGGATTTACTGTTTATGTTAATTTTTATTTATGGTTTCACTTACTATATTTTTATACTCATATATATATATATTTATACAATGTTTAAGTTTATAGTTTTTAGTTAATAATTTGGTAATTTTGTTGAAACATTGTTATGTGTTTATAATATTTATTGGTGTCTGACATATATTCCTTTATGAGAATAAGATTTATATGGCAATTTATGGTTTATTTTATGTTGTGTGGCGAGGCTACTTTAACATTTTCCTGCTTGTTAAGTAGGCTGACTCATCAATTTATTCAGCGGAATAGTATATAAGGAGAATCAAAACTGTTTTATAACTGTTTGTCTGAAGAAGGCAAGTTGATGTGCTTGCCGAAAGCGCTCACATTAAAGGTTTTTTCTTTATTTTATTCCATATTGGTGTGACAGTATTCATTTTTTGCCGGCTTTTATGGTTTCCTGCTGTGCCTGTTTTTACCATTCAATATACAATGTACAAGAATTATATTAATGTCATTAGTAAAAAGACACTGGGCAGGATTCACGAAGGCTTGCACGGAGTGTAAGAGATGTGTAACACTCTATGCAAGCCTCGCGATCCAGGAACAGCCCGAAACTCCGTGTAAGAGACCAGCTAAAACGTCTCTTACATGGACTGGGCGTGGATATGCTAAATACCTCACTTGCAGCCGAAAGGTATGCAAATGAGGTATATTAGCGATCCATGAAGCAGAAACCAGCCCGTGTAAGAGACGTTTTAGCTGCAGAAATGTACTCAG
The DNA here is from genome assembly GCF_019279795.1 of Protopterus annectens. Lineage (NCBI taxonomy): Eukaryota > Metazoa > Chordata > Ceratodontiformes > Protopteridae > Protopterus > Protopterus annectens. Next base: position 1,448,346,497 of record NC_056726.1, read on the forward strand.
TTGACAACTGAGTACGTTTCTGCAAAAATCACAACGGAGCCATGTCAGCCCCAAATAAAGGGTGCATATGTGTCAGGCAGCATGCCAATGGCCAAATATGTGGCCATTGGCAAGGTAACCCGATGCAAATATTAAAAAAATATAATTTTTTTTTAAACGCAGCGCAGCCCTGCGCAAACGGGCTGCGCTGTATAAAACATAAAAATGAAGGTTATAAACCCACAAATGTGGGTTTTATGCAATACATGGAATGACAATGCAGGGACCAGCAGACCAAAAACAACATGGCCCCCGTGTAGTGGTTGCTAAGGGGGGAAGCTGAGTCTAAGACATGTAACTAAGCATTAGTAGGCAATCTCATGTAAATGAGGGTTAGGATACTGAATCCCACAGTCACATAGCAAATGAGCACAGTCTGAGTAGTGTAAGAGATACATAAGGGGGAGGAATAGAGTAGGAGATAGGTGACATCACAGGGGGGAATGGTAGAAAGAAATGCAGTTCATTGGAGGTCAGTGTAACATGACAGATGACAGACACAGCTCAGGGAAAGAGGAGTGCCACAAGATAAGCATGGGAAAGTCAAGAAATGGAAGGTGTACACTGTTACTTACACCAAAGTTTCTTGCTGGTCGTGCATGCACACGTGTGCGTGCCATGAAGTGCGAGTAGGGCAGTGTCCGCACGTGTAAGGCAGACTGAGCATGTGGGAGCATGTTGGTAGACTTTGAAGACTGTTTACTCTAGTGTGCGCATGTGTAGGGCAGACTGAGCATGTGGGAGCCTGTTGGCAGACTTGTAAGACTGTTTGCGCTGGTGTGCGCTCGTTTCAACCCGAATAGGCAGATCCTGAACCGTGTAAGTATTTGTGCGCTCATGTAAGCCACTGTGAGTGTGTTTCTGCTGGTATGCACGCTGCTCCCTCCTGAGGAAACAGAAAGGAAAAAGGAAGCAACAGAATTAGTAGGAAGCTAGCAGGGAATACTGCTGGAGCTAGCAGGTGAAAACAATTAGAAGCAGGCAATTACACAGGCAGAATAGTAGCCCAGCCCAGCACTTAAAACTCTGCAAACAGCAGTGTAGGATGTTTCTCTCAAGAGACACTGCAAGACAGAAGTAAGCTATTAGAAGTGAAAACTGAAAAAGCTGAACTCAGAGCAGAAATGTTAGGGGCTTTCTTAGCTGTCATAATGAGACATAGGTGACTTGCTGAGGGTGGTGACAATGCAGATGGTGCCAGACAACCCACAGTGAGGAGACGGAGTAGAGTGTACAGGCCCAGGGTCACCTACCATGGGTTACATGAGCTGGTGATAGTAGAGCGCTATAGAGTGGACAGAGAGCTCCTGCAGCAAATAGTTGAGCTGTGCAGGCCACGCCTCACACACAGAACCAACAGAGGGGAACCCATCCCAGTGGAAACCAAGGTATGTGTTGGCCTAAGAATACTAGCAACAGGTACCTTCCAAAGACCAACTGGTGATATGATGGGGATATCACAGGCATCAGCCTCCAGGGTACTGCACCATTTCCTGGATGCCATGTCAGCACATGTCGGTGATCATGTATATTTCCCTAATGCCCGTGAGGTATTGGCCAGCAATATGCATCTCTTCCAGCAAATAGTGGAATACCCTGAGGTAGTGGGTGCAATAGACTGCATGCACATACGCATCAAAGCACCAGCCGGTGAGTGGGGTAGGGCCTACATTAACCGCAGGGGCTTCCCCTCCATCAACTGCCAGGTCATGTGTGATGCCCAGGGCATAATAATGAATGTGTGTGCTGGCTGCCCTGGGAGCTACCATGATTCCCACATCTACAAGGAAAAGCAAGAACTCTACCACCTAGGCTTCGTATGAAACAAAGATTAAAATCAAACTTTTATGACAAAATAAAATAAAATGAAATAAGCTGGTTCCTCTCAGATGATAAGCGCTTTCAAAAAGTTTCTTCTTCAGATCGTAGTGGGAACTGGGAACTTGGAATACAAATAGCAAAACATTCAATCAGCATGGGAGTGGCTCCTAAGGCATTCAATTTGTGTGAATTTACTTAAAGTGATATATTTATTGTTGACCTATTTTGAGTCTTCGTGCTTTTAAAACTGGCTTGAAAGGTACTAATGAATTAAAGCCTGGTGGTTGATCTGCCCTTAGAATAACTATCCATTTGATTTCACGTTATTCCACACAGTTATTAATATCACCTTGCCTAGCACTGGAGTATACTAAATCTAAGACTCTAAAAGAAAAGAAATGTGTACTATTTGTGTTTATATGTACTGCTAATGCATTATGTACAACACAATCTCGTATATCACGCATATGTCTTTGGATGCATTGTTTAAAAAGTTGTGTGGTTTTACCCACATAATACATATCACAGCTCTCACAGGTAGCCAAATAGACTAAGTTAGAACTTGTACAAGTTGCAGAAACATCAGTATGAGTTCTATACCCTGTTGTGGGATGGATGAATTCCAAACTGGAATTAATAAGATGACAAATATTGCATTTCTTACAAGGTCATAGATCATAGGCAAATATTGGCCAATTTTAACCCAAGATCCAAAGTTACGTGCTATAGTGGGAGATAAGCCACATTTTGCATATAAAAATAGGAAAAACTTGAAGAGATTACTATGCATTAAAGATGGTTTCAATCATGCTACTCAAAATGACCACTCAGGAACGAAACCTTGTAAGAAATGCAATATTTGTCATCTTATGCGTGCAGTGTAAACGCACACAGTATGGAGAATGTTGATATCAGTCCTGTAATAGAAAACTGGGTCAAGGCTCACATCAGCACCCGAACACTACCAGGTTACACCTCATACTGTGCTGTACAGCCACAAAACATGGAACAAGCTACAAAAGGAGGGTGACTAGCAATAAATGTCAAGGATAACCACACCCCCATGTTGGTACCACAACAGAAAGCAGCATGGATTAGCCATGGTCAAATACCAATGGCTAAAACCGCCTCCCAGCATATAGCCTGCTGCAGACTACTGTCCTAATACCAGGAACTGCACCTGGCCTATGTTGGAATACATGAATATATCAAGCCCCCCAAACCACACTATATTGCTTGACTGAAAATACCCAGACATACACTGGGAGCATTATACTAGCACCAACACAGTAGGAGAAAAGTTCCCAGAATCCATAAACCAAAATGCCCAGGAACAACGTACCACTCCCACAAGAGGGGTAAGCATACTGGATGTGATAATCAGCAACATGTGTACTGGATGGCAAGATGAGAAGTGTATCCCTCACTGGTAAGACCAGACCATAGAGTAACCACACTGGATATACACATCCTGACCACAGTCCCTGGCCAGAAAACCACAGTGAAAAACATGTGTAAAGCATAGGTTGCACACCTCCAAACCGATGTGCAATCCACGAAAGGCCCTGTGCAAGTGCAGAATATGGGACACACCACAGAACATGTTATACAGGCATTCCATGAACACAGCCAGGAATGCTTGGAGTATGCAATCACAAATAACAACAAGACACAATGCCATACATGCAGGCATCTGGCATGCTGGACTCCAGCCATTACCAAACCATGCAAGAGAATGAGGAAGCTACTACATGATAGAGCAAACATAAAAAGGGAAGTAATAACTGATCAGTAGTATGGCAATAAAATATGTCCACACATACAATCCACTAAGGCCAGCCACAACAAGTAGAATCTGTGAATCCAGAGGCAATATGACACCTGCCCCAAGTACACAGACAACCCACAACTCCCCCCAATAAATACAAATATATTTGAGAGATGCAACCATTTATCCAAACCGGAGGGTCCCCCAACTCAGTACTGTCAAAACTAGTCAGGAGGAGAAGGTAACCACCTACACCACAAACCCAGTCCCACATAGACCTATCACAACTGTAAACCAAACACATAAACACAGAAAAACGTTCCCGGAGGCCCTAATTACAAACACACTACACCAACAGAAGCCTCCAAAGCAGATCCCAAGCAACCACAACCTCCAAACATAGCACATGCAACACATAGTACACAAAGCTGGTGTGCCAAACAGTTACAGGCCAGAAGGAGAAACAACATGCCTGATACAGTTGTAATAGGTGCTGTCCCACTCACCAGACTGAACAAGGGAAAGGGTACAGTAAGCTGCCTGTAGGCTGCCACAATAACACAAGTACGCAGTTCACCCCAAAGCAAGCAGAAATATGATGCACTCATTGTCCATGCTGGTGTGAATGACCTGAGATGTACCTCCCTGGACTACATGAAAAGAGACATGGATGAGCTCTCTGAGTATGTACTCCAGGCCGGTATGACACTGGCCATTTGCAGCATCCAACCCTCACCAAGAATGATGCCACAGTACAAACACAGAATGATCAGCTTTAATAGGTGGCACAGTTACAGCTGTCAGTCCAAGAGGGTCTAATGTCTGTCTGCTTGAGATGTCATGCATGACAAGCCATGCTGCTGTTCCAGGGATGGCTTGCACCTGTTACCCCTGGGTGTCTGGATACTGGATAAGGCCTTTGCCACCTCCATAGAGCTGTACGTAGGCAAGGCCAAAAAGACTAACCCACCACCCTAGAAAATATAAGTGGTAAGAAACATAAGGGTAATGCTGACCAATGCCAGATGTGTAAACTGCAATATGCATGCCCCTGAGGCACTTCCCAGTATGGAGAACATCAATGTCTGTGCAGTGACAGAAGCCTGCTGCAAGCCTACTGATAGCACACCAGCACTACCAGGTTATACCACACATCATGCGTTATGGCCCCAACACCTGGACCAAAACATCAAAGGAGGGGGAGTATCCATATGCAGCACAGACAACAATACGGCCAGGTAACTGACAATGCACGAAGCAGCGGAGACCACCCATGTGCACCTAAGTGTAGTCAAAACTGCTGTACAGTCTGTAGCATGCGACAGACCACACTCTCACACACAAGAACCCCACCCAGACATCCTGAAGACACTGGACAGTATGAATGTCCCACCAAATACCAGACAAGGTACTCACAAATTACCACATAGGTGATAAACCATTATGTATGCAAGGAGTAATCAGGGACCTAGGGACACAAGTCGACAGTAACCTGTCATGTGACACTCACAATGCCAATGTGGCTAGGAAGACTGTCTATATTGGACACCGTAACATGAAAGGATTCACATCTACATCAACAGAGGTCACTGTGCCCCTGTACTGTTCCCTTATCAGACCCATAATCTAGTACAATGACTCATATGGGATGTACCGTACCTGACACCTGCAGCGGTTCGGAAGACCTCAAAAGTACCCCACCAAGAGGATAAAGGGTGTCAAATATATGTCATATGCTGCCTGGCTGTAGACACCCCAGCTGAATACAGTCACAGACTGCCTACACAGAGGCATTGTATGTCTGTTGTACAAGGCCATGTCCAGCACAGGAGTAATGGACATGCTCCACCACAGGAAATCAAAGCCATTGGAGCTGTGAGAGTGACAGATGTCAGCCTCAACACATAATGAAATAGGATGTGCTGGAGGGACAGATACATAACCCAGAGGCTCCCCACACCCAGAAACAGGATCCCAATCCATGTTAGGCAGAGCCCCTCACTGACACCCCTCAACAGGAATATTGCCAAGTGGATGGATGATCGTACATGTACACTGGGGGTCTTCACTGTGTCACGTCCAGACAGAGGCACAGTAAAGAAAATCATAAATGGCCATAATAGTCACATGGCAAGGGGCGGCGAAAGACACACACACTCTGGCTTGGCTTACTAATGCCCTAGGGTGGATAGCCTAGTATGAACCCATGAACCTATGAAGATACAAATTGTACAGGACACTAAGGATAATCACAAGGATTACTTAACCGAAGGTAGGAACCATGTTGGGAATTCGCAGATATGCTCCGAATCACACAGATATTACAAACAACATACCAAACACACACATATATTGCCAACATACAACCTGACAGGTTCAGTGCAACCCCCCCCCCCCCACACCAGAATGCAAAATATCTATCCCAGCAGACTGCTGGTCCCCTGACATTGCAGATGGTGAGGTAACAGCCATCATCTGCAAAGCAAAACACACAGCAGCAAAGGTATATGATGGTGTCCTGGTCTGAGGCCAACATGGACTCCAAGAATAATGGAATGCCAAATCACACTACTGCCCAATGTCAGCCTTACCACAGGATATGTACCCAAAGAGCAGTGTACAACAACAGTGGTCCTTCACAACAAAGGTGTTGCCTGAATGGATACTGCAAACTACCACCCCAGGATCCTGACAAGCTTGGTCTGCACAGCTATGGAAAGGATCAGTATGTACCGCAGACATAAAGCTATCGTGGACCTACTGACACCGGACCCTACACAGTGTGGCTGTCGTAACTGCAGATCCTGCCCCTAAACATGTTTGACCCATTTGAAACAGTCATTAAGGTCATTGATGAGTGCAATGTGGTCCACACAGCGTAGCTGGACCATGCATATGCTTCCAGACAATACCCTATGAGTTCAGTATGGATATGTTCACCAGCTTAAATATAAACCCCTATGTCAGTAGAGAGGTTGCAAACCAGACCAAGGACAGAACTGACATAATCAGACATGCTGCATCCATGCAGATATGAGTGGCATCCCACAAGGCTCGGTCCTGGGACCCCCCCGTTCCGTATATATGTCCCATAGGTACAGGCCAACATGGAAGGACTGTGACTGAACATGTATGCAGAGGAGTACAAACAGCCCACCATATCTGACCCCCAGCTGACACAAGCAACCCACAAAAGGGCCACCTAGAAACAGACAACTGGATCCATAGCCATGTCAGCAAGCTAATTGCAGAACTGTGTATAGACAACCACCATGGATATACAGTAAGTGCCCACAAATTACCACACAGGTGTTAACCCATTACGTACCTAATATGTAATGAGAGACCTGGGGACACAAGGTGATAGATATCCTGCATTGGACCAACATGTGGCTGTAGTGTTCGCAGAAACATACCATATACCCACCCAATCATGAAGGTTGTCAGATGTAGATAAGGGGAGGTCACTGTGGCTCTGCAGTCATCTTTCATCAGTGTCACAATTGACTACAATAGCCCCTGTGGGATATACCTCAGCAGACACCTCCATCAACTGTAAAGTCCACAACAGTACCCCACCAGGAGTAGCAAAGAGCATGAACAGAGGCCATGTGTTGCCTGAGTAAACAAACTGCAGTTCCACACACTGCCATACTGCCCACCCAGAGGCAAGCTGTTCCTGATGTATGAAGCCATGTCCAAGCTGGAATCAATGAACATGCTGCACCTTGTACAATCTGAATGGCAGTGAGCTATGCATATGAGAGACCTGAACCCCAGCACTGACATACATAGGACAAGCTGTACAGAATGATCCATAACACAGAAGGCACCCCCACTCTTGAGTAAACTCCCAGTACAGGTTAGCCAGAGAGTCACCTATCGACACCCCTCAAGAGGAATCCCGATGAGTGGATGGGAGATGGTAGGTTAACCCTGGGTATCACTGTTATGTCAGGGGTAGATGGAGGCACAGTATACTAACCATGACATATGTCATGGCAAACTCCAGTTACAATGTGTGTCGAAGGATAAACACACTCTGTGACTAGCATCAAAAATGGCCTAGGGAACATTGCTAGTGTTTGCCAATGTCCACCTATGTTGTGGAATACACTACCAATGTTGGACAAGCCTGGTGTAGGTAGTCCATATCTGAACATAATGCAACATGGTCATATGTGCACAACTGGCCCCTACACAGTCTGTTGTGCTCACTATGAAGATGTGGGGGGGTTGGGAGGGTGGCCTAATGGTTAAGATGTTTGCCTTACAAACACAAGGTTCAGGGTTTGAGTCTCACAAGGGATAATTGGCTAGGCTAAAAAAATGGCTCCCAAGGGCAGTTAGCCTAGTACTAACCTATGAACCTATGAACCTATGTCAAGCAGTGATAGGACTAAAGCCCAGGATACTGTCCACCACAGTGAAAGTACTGAACCAGTACACTATACGGTACTACAGTGTTAGGTCATTATGAAAGGATGTTGACAACTGTATGCAAAGTATCCCATGCAATCCCTGTAGGCACAGTATAATCCCTGTTGTGGCAGACACAAAGCAGTTGGCCAGTTAGTACACAACATGACACCCAACACACAACCATAAACGTGAGATATTGTTGAAGTTCACACACACCCAAATATGTGGTGGACTTCAGAGTTCAACATATGGAAAGCTCACACTGGGCATGCTTGCACACTTGATAAATGAGGCATATGTCAGACAACATGCCATGGAAAGGCTGAACTGGGCATGCTCACACACTTAGGCCATATCTCCATTTAGCAGTTGGCCACACATATCTGGTATTAGTACGTGTCATTCCAGGAACCAACCACAACACAGCAATCTGCCCAGTGCACACAGTAAGCGACTACAGAAACATAAGTGATATAGTGGATCGCCCTCATATTCAAACATCTTCCACAGATACACAAGTTGTTCATAGGAACAGGGAATGCTATGGCAATAAAGACCTGCAAACAGTCTAACAGCACAACAAATATTGTGCATCTGGCAATTGAACATATGGGTGTAGAGGTCAATACTAGGCTTGTTGCCCTAGGGAATGACAGCTTAGCCAGAGTGTGCTTGGCATCTGCATTCCCAGTACAGTAGGCTACTATGCCACTGTAAAGTAGGTCACAAAAGGCAACATGTGAGGCTAGTGAGCTGTGCCTCTGTCAAGCAGGGGCAGAGTGGAGATCCCAGGGTTTGAATGTGCTAAGCCACAGCCATGTTGTTGGTGTGTGCTGGAAGAGGGTTGCTGAGGACCTCTAACAGTAAGTGGGTGTCAATAACAGACTGAGGGGAGCCCTATCTGCATTGTCTGGACAATTCCACTGTCAACACTGTGTTGTGATGATTATGTGGGAATGAAGTGTCATGCCGGTACTGTTCACAGATGTCCTTCCTCTGTGGGCTACAGCTCTGCAATGTATTAGCTCACTCTGTCTGTTGGACGGCTCATATATGGCTGGTGTACACCTGACAGGTGTCTTGTTGTGGAGCAGTCATGGGTATATGTGGGATAGCATGATCAATGCAAACCTTACATATGCTCATATAATGCAATTGTCAAGGATTATGCAGAGTGGCCAGTATAGTCCCCCAGCATGGGTCCTTTGAAGTCGTCCACCCCAGTCTTCACAAGTGTAGAGTCTGCTTGTGCTAAATACAGTTTGTTTGCAGTGACAACCTTGCCTGGGGGTGGGGATGGGATATGGATGTCCAGGGAAAGGTGGGTATGGTCAGATATCAACAATGGTGGTCTACCTCTGGTGTAGAACAGTGAGTACCCATGTTGCAGATGGACAGGTGCAATATGTATTCCCCCATGTGGCTGTGGTGAGTGGTTCTGCCATAGCACATGGACCCACAAATTGTAGTGGCTGTAGGGTAAAGTGGTAGAGGCCTGAGTAGTTCCCACACACAATATGCCTGTACCTGATGTTAACAACTGGAATGGTGTATGTGAACACCTGCATATCCCGGCACTGTTCCCAGGGAAGCAAAGTGTGTGTCCTGGATGTGGGAGTGGTGTTCTGGACTGGTTGTGTTGTGTGTTACAGGTCCTGTGGTCACGAAGCATGGTATAGAACATAACCTGCCAGTGTAATGTGCATATCTGACCCTGACGTAGGTGGCTGCAAATGCATATATATGCTATCCCCCACCTGACAGGTAGTACTAGCTGTACATACCTCTGTAGAAATAAAGATGTCAGCACCCTATAAATACTGCAGGTGCAGACCAGGTGCCCAGTAATTCGGTTAGTGTGCTCTGCTAATGCGTCTCCCTTAAGTGTCATAATATAGGTAGGTAGGAGTTCGAACCATGCAAATGCTCAGTGTGTGTGTGTGGGTGAGCAGGGTTGATGTGTGTGGGAGATGTCCCTTTTGGCAACTGTGAAAGCACTCTACAGGATGCACATTCCCCTATCTAAGCACGGATGATGTCAGCACCCTATAAGTACAGCAAGAAAAGGGAAACCTCCCATTAATTCGAATAGCGCACTCTGCTAATGCGTCTGTCACAAGTGTCACAACATAGTTAGGTAGGGGTTGAATCCTGCAACTGCCCAGTGTGTGTGGAGGGGGGTTAGTGTGTGTGCAAGTCTGTGTGAGGGAGATGTCCCTTTTGGCAACTGTGAAAGCACTCTACAGGATGCACATTCCCCTATCTAAGCACGGATGATGTCAGCACCCTATAAGTACAGCTGGAGAAGGGACACCTCCCAGTAATCCGAATAGCACACTTTGCTAAAGCGTCTCTCTCAAGTGTCATAACATAGTTAGGTAGGAGCTTGAAACCTGCAAGTGTGTGTGTTTGGATGTGGGGAGTTTGTGTGTGTGCAATTCTGTATGAAAAACATGTGCTTTTTTGCAATCAGGAGATCACACTACATGATGTACATTACCCTTTCCAAACACTGATGATATCAACACCCTATACATACAGCTGGAGAAGGAATACCTCCCAGTAATCAGAATAACGCACTCTGCTAAAGCGTCTCTCTCAAGTGTCATAAAATAGTTAGGTAGGAGTTTGAAACCTGCAAATGGCAAGTGTGTGTGTGTTTGGATGTGGGGAGTTTGTGTGTGTGCAATTCTGTATGAAAAACTTGTGCTTTTTGGCAATCAGGAGATCACACTACATGATGCACATTACCCTTTATAAACACTGATGATGTCAACACCCTATAAGTACAGCCGGAGAAGAGGAACCTCCTAGTAATCCGAATAGTGTGCTTCGCTAATGCATCTTTCTCACGTGTCGTGACATAGGTAGGGGTATGAATCCTGCAAATGGCAAGTGTGTGTGTGGGGGGGGGGGGTAGTAGGCTGTGTGTAATTGCAAGTGTGAGAGAACAGATCTTTTTGGCAAATACTACAATACACCAGATGCTGCATATTCCCCCAGTAAACACAGGGGATGTCACCACACTATCAGCACAGCCAAACAGGGCTACTTGGCCAGTAATGCCAATATTGCGCTCCGCTACTGGGTCTATTACTATTGTCAGAGTACAGATAGGTATGTTTTGGAAACCCACAACTGCCCCGTGTGGTTGTGTCACACATTATGACCTTGTGTGGGTCTCTGTGCATAACAATGCATGCCATTGCCTAAACCAGCAATGGCAATGCACACATGATGTATGTGTGTGACACATACACATAAATACCTGTGACCTGCAGTAGTTACCATGCCTGACACGTGCCTCGAGTGGATAAATGGTATTCGCAATGCATAACAATATGACTGTGTCTTACTGTGCAGGGCACGCAGTATGTGTCTATACAGTGTGGGTTGTATATGGTAAAATACCTACAGCAGGGGATACACATCTGGTCTGGGCCATATAGTCTACATGTAGTCGATGAACAGGTGCTGCATGTTCCCACCTGTTGTGGGAGTGGTAACATGTTATTCCACTGCAATTCAGTGACCACATGCTGGAAACCTTTCAGCTTGTGTGTTGTAGCTACAGTAATGCTCACGCACAATGTTTGGCTGGATGCAGTCCAGCCATATAAAGACATTTCTTGAGACTGTCATATTGCCAGTGTTGTTATGGAGGATAGGTGGGTTTCCTGTGTATGGGAGGGTTGTGTGTGCCAGGCTATGAACCAGAAGGCAGTCCGACACACTGTTAGCTGCACATGAATAGGCCCTGATGCTTTGTGCTGTGCCAACAACCTGGAGGTGTGTGTATCTGTGGTGCCTTGGGATACCACCCCCCTGTCCATGTGTGTTACATGTGTAGGGGACGACAGGCATGGTATGAGGTATAACCTGGCAGTGATGGGTTGCGCCTGTGAGCCGTGAATCAGGACTCTGGTACTGCACAGACATTGCAGTTCACCGTGCTGAGGACAGTGTCCAGTGCATGCATCTTGCGGTGTACACTGCTGGTGTTGTGTAGCATCACTGTTAGTGTCCTATCCTGTGTGATACCCGCGGAGGTGGCTATGTAATCTGTGTCCTGCAGCAAAAGGCACTATGTGTGTATCAAGGGGCTTCGCCAATATACAATGGCCCATGGGTGTCACGTGCAAGCTGCCCCTCGCAAATCATTGTGGCTTCCTAGCATGTAAGCACATGTTGACAGCCAGTGGATACCCTATGAATGACATTGGAGATTGAGCAGAATGTAGACATAGAACACCCTTCCTACATATAGTGGTAGCATACCTGGTGAGGGTATGATGGCAACCAAGATCAGGCTCATACTGGCCCGTGCCACATGCTGAGAGATCCCTTCTATGTTCCCTATCATGTAGTCCAGGGAGGTATGTCTCAGGTCATCCATAGTGGCATGGTCAATGACTGAGTCATATGTATCCATGCCTCTGACTGACCTGTATGCATTTGTTTTGTGGTGGACCATAGTGCCCCACAGGCATATCACTGTGATCTTCACCATGTACAGCCTGTTGAGCAGGACCCCACTGCAGTGGCCAAGAGAGGTACCTGACACATCTGTAGCAGGTGTGTTGTGTAGCCCTACAGGCTGTGAGTGTGTGGCACACGGGATGTGTGTGCCATGTGTGGCATGTGCTCTGTTCTTATGTAACGTATGCCTGTGTGCCAGCTGCAGAGGTGTGTCATGCTCAGGCAGGATGCTATTCTGAGTCTCCAAGTATGCCCCAATGTGTTCAGATTTCTGTCAGTGCAGGTCTATGTCAGACTGGTATTGTAGTCACTGTAGTATGTCATGCCACCTGACAGGGTATGGCATTACTGGGTTCAGAGTGCTCAGTCCCCAGATTGGCTATGTGGTGGCATCCCACACATGTGTTGTACATTCCTGGCCAGGGGTGAGGGTTGACTGCATACAAGTGGCAGCTGTGACATTGCCACATGACTCACATAAACCACAACTGGACCATAGAGGTGATTCACAGGTTACCTTTGCACATGCTACCATAGTAGTGTGATTGCCATGGTGATTACCAACACATAGGGCCAATGGGGAACAACATACTGAAGGTGTGTATGTGTGGGTGTACTGCTACTGATTTCATAGCACTGGCATATATGACTGCACACGTGGGTAAATGCCAGGTAAGACATGTGCAATGTGTCACAGGCAACGTACATGTGAACAGGACAGACAGTGACGTTCTGTCATGTGTAAACTTGACATACATATAGTACGCTATGCAGATGTCACTAGGAGTCCACAGAAGCACTGTAACTCTGCATTGCAGGTGGAAGCAGTGTTCCAGGGAACCCCAGGCAAACATGCATGCAAACAAAGCTACAGTAAGCAGGGCTGGAAGTAGTCCATTGTACAACAAAAAAGGGGTAACACTAACAGTAGGTAACAGTGCAAATATGTAGGCACTATCAACATGTACCCAGGAATGCACAGCTCAGATGTCCATGGTAGAACTGATATTATGTCATAGTTTATTGTGATTTGGATTACATTGGTACTGCACACATATCAACATGCGCAAACATCCACATTGCATAGTCGTTGTGGGCAACTTGCCACCATTACTGTGCATGTCCATCATTGCGTATCACTACTTGCATTAGCCTCGCCCCTGTGCTACCCATGTATGTGGCTATCTGTTGACATCCTTACCACCGGTATGCAATAATGTGCAGCTGTTACACTTTGGTACGTACTATGGGTGTAGATAACAATTCAGGACAGTCATACGGTTACTGCATCAGGCATGCTGGGATATACACACAGTCATATCAGCACACTGTACTGTTACCAACATTATACTACTAATACACTTCTATGTAGTCACCCTGTGCATCAGCAATGTGTTTACCTGTTCCTGCACTGATGTTGGAGATTGCAGGAGGTGGCACAGTTTCATCATTTGCACAGGGTGTGAATTAGGTATGCCTGAGTCTGCCACTAATACCACCAATTGACGTGTGTGTATGTGTGTTGGTGAGGGACAGCAGTACAGGGTGGGGCACAGTTGGTGCAGTGTGTGCGTGTATGTGGTAGCCCTAGGTGTTAACATTTCGCATGTGTGTATGCACGCACACAGTTCCACCTCATGGCTGCCATATACAGGAGTTTGTGGACAGCCACAGACTGCACCTGGCAGGTCATACAGATCAGTGTCTGTGGGCACGGACACGGTACCTGTGCCTGGCAGGGGTGCTACGGACCGTATCCGGTACTAAGCCAGACTGGGTACTGTCATCAGAAGCAGGAGTGTGTTGACTGGACACAGGTCCCTGTTGGGACTGTCCGGAGCCACGTGCACATGGTCTTCTGGGGCGTTCCGATGACAGCACAGACCCAGCATTGCTGGGGCTGCTGCTGGCACTATGGGGGCGTCCGCGGGCCTGTTGTCGTCCGCACCGACTGCCAGCTGCTGCTGTTGCTGGCATATGGCCACGTCGATGCTGCAACCACCCACCATTGCCCTGGCTCATGGACATGTGGTTGTGGAACTGCTGTAATATGTCCCCGCAACGTCTGTCTATGACATCAGTGAAATTACGGATAGCATCCACGATGTCATGCATACTGTCAGTCATGGCTGTGCGACATGCTCTCAGCTCCCTCAGACCCTGTCTGGTGTACCTTTCCTTATGCGACTGTGCCTGCATGACAGCCCAAAACATAGCTGAGGTTGACAGACCTCTTTGGGCATGTCTGCCAGAGGCAATACGCCCATGGATGCTCCCACGAGAACCCATGGGCAACTGTCTGTGTGGTACCATCGCAGGACCCTGCCCATGGCTGCTGTGTGGGGAAGCATGTGCCACAGATACCACATTACCCTGGTCAATGCCCACTGTATCCTGTTCATCACCTAGGGACAATGGTGACATAGGATGTACTGGCAGGATGACTGTGCGCAATGATGGGGTTGACAGCTGTGTACTGTCAATTGGCTGACCAATGACGGACCCTGACACACCTTCCTGTGCCATTACACAGATATCATCATTATCAGTACCTGTGGCACCAGATTCAGGTTCCCTGCTGCAGGACACCAGAGCAGCACCAGAACCTGTGGGAGGAAGACAGGAAACACAGTTTACAGTGTCCACACAATGTTACCAGTGATGCACTTATGCACACATGCACACATGCACACGTGGACACATGCCCACATGCACACATGCACACATGGACACAGGCACACATGCACACGTGCAAACATGCACACATGCACACGTGGACACAGGCACATATGCACACATGCACACATGCACACATGGACACATGCACACATGCACATGTGGACACAGGCACACATGCACACATGCACACATGCACACCCCGCAGTATACACACAGAGCACTACTGAGTTACACTAGTATTACTAGCACTGTCAGGACTATTATAGGTATTGTTAAAACACACTCACCAGCATGGATGACCTGCCTTGCTGTAACACCGGAGGGACCTGCAGAAATGAGGAGATTAATATCAGTGGGCACAACTGTGCCTCTGATACTGCATATGATACAGTGCAGTAGTACACCAGTTGCCTTTCACACATCAGCTGCTGATATTGCCAATATCACACCTGCACAATTACATACTATGTTGACAGCTACATACCACGGACACACCTTACACATGCATAAACTAACAGTGTACAGAACAGTCAAGTGTACATATGGCATATTACCTGCATGCTCCATGTCGTGCTGCTGTGTGGATCCAGCCTCCATCATGATGCAGGTGTATTGCTGTTGCTGTTCCGGGCCTGGAGTCACAACACTTAGGAGTAGCCCCTCCAGTCTGGTGAGGGGGGGTTGTGTGGCCACCCCACCTCCTGTGGCAACCTGTTGCCTGTGGATATCCGATGCACGCTGATGGACATTTCTGACTAAATCACTGCAGTGATGTCGTACCTGCTCATATGTCCTATTATGCGTGCCAATGTCATTTACCCTACAGACAAGGTCTTGCCACAGTGCAGCCCTCTCCTGCTGATTCTGGCTGGTGCGGGAAAACAGTATGTCATAATCCCGCACCAGTTTCTGGTGTATCTCCTCACCTTCTGCTGCAGAGTAGGTGGGATTACGCTGACGCGCCATGTCCCTGGAAGAGAACACAAACAGGATATCAGCAGACTATGTCAGCAATATATGGCACACATACTATACATGATACTCAACTGTAGTGATATACTACTACTCCCATATGTAGCATGTGTGTGTCTCTTGGTGGACACACAAGTACATGGCCAGATATCAGTGCTCAGCCAACACCTGTGCAACAATACCTGCCACATTCCATACAACATAGTAGCATGCCCCATCGGTCAGCACACTGCGATGGGTCCAATGCACAACCTCACTCTGGGGGTTCTTACCAAGGTACTGTATGTGGAACGCCATCCACTAGTGTGATCTGGACACAAGTTACTCGGCCTGGATATACATATCCCACTACCACCACCAGCACAGTAGACTACTTTGATATGTATGTGATTAGACAGTTATTCACTTGTTAGGACTGAGATGGTATCCATGCGGCCCACTGGGCCAATGGAAGCCACAACCCACACTGCTGACCCCTTTGCGAATGCTTCCCATGGACATCCCAAAGATTGCATGGAACATGCACACACATTTCTAACCCAGACCCTATGCACAAAGGTTAGGCATCCTGTCCGGTGGACCCCAGCCAAAGGCAGATTGTATAATGATAGAAGGAGGCTACTGCAGGACAGAGCAGATTCACATTAAGGGAAGGCATCTGCGGTCAGCACTGGTAATAAGCTACGGTCTCTCATATCAACATCCACGGCCTACTCTGGGAGGGAAATGGCCACGAACACTATAGATAACCACAAGGCCTTCTTCAGTTATGTTACACATATGGACCAAACGCCTCAGATATGTTCTGAGTTAATACACACCTACTTAACATTCACCGAACACACAGATATTGGCAACATTCTTGCAGACAGGTTCGGTGTACGTATCCCCTCCTTCTCCCCCACACTTAGAAATACTTATCACAGCTGAATGTAACCTCCCTATCATCTCACATGTCCAGGTGATGGCCACCCTCAGCAAAGCAGAACACACAGCATCAATGTGACCCGATGGTATCTCTGGATGTGTGCTACGTGAACTCCAAGAGGACATATAACCGCATATAAGACTGATATTTAACCTTGGCCATACTACAGGATATGTACCTGAACACTGGCATACAGCAACAGTGGTCCCACTCCACTAAGGAGGCACCTCTACTGACCCTGGGAACTACCGCACCATAAGCTTAACCAGCCTGGTCTGCAAAGCTATGGAATGATTCAGTATGGGATGCATATACAGCAATATTGGGTACCTGCAGACACTTGTTCCCAGCCAGTTTGCCTTTGTGATGGGCTGATCCTGCCTTTTGAACCTGGTTGACCTTTCAAAACAGTCACTACAGCCATTGATGAGGGCAACGCAATCCATACAGCCTACCTGGACTTGCCTAAGGCCTTCAACACAGTACTCCACTCAGGCATCATAGACAAGCTCATTAGCTTACATGTTACTACATATGTCACATGATGGGTTGCACACTGGTTGACATACAGAATCCATAATATCGATATTGTAGGAGCCATGTCAGACTCAATGCCATTCACATGTGGTATCGCACAGGCCTCTGTCCTAGGACCCCTCTTGTTTGGCATTTATTTCTCAGATGTAAAAGCAAACATGTGCGGGTTGTGGATGACAAAGTTCCCAGATGACTGCTAACTAAGCGCCATAGTCGTTACACCAGCTGACACACACATCCTACAGACAGGCCTCACTGCAACAGAAAACTGCTGCCAGGATCATGGCCTAACACTGAATGACATGTAATGTATAGTCATCCCCTTTTGGTGGAACTACATGCACACAACATATCACATGGACATACCTATAGATACAGACCTATGACACATATGGAGGGTTCACAGTATGCAGACTATTAACCTGTTACTTTACATTACCTGTGTTTGTCACAGCTGTTTGCGTTACCGCTACTACTGCTTCCTGTTGCTGCTGGCACGGCTTGGTACTGTCACTGCTGACAGCTTCAACTCAGTTTGTGTACCGTGTGTTGTTGTTTGTGTTGTTATTCTTTTTTTCTCTCTCTCTCTCTCTCTGTCTCTCTCTCTCTCTCTCTTTCTGTCTGCCTCCAGACAGTGCAATGAATGTATTTCATGCATGGAGTGTGAGTACAGGATGCTTTTGTAGGTATCTGCATAAGTCCATGTGATGGCCTCTGCACCAATTGTAAGCCAGCATTTGCTAATTGCATGCAGCCAGTTGTGTACTGATTGCAGTTCTCACTGTGATTTCAGGACAGTGCTATAAAAGGGTATGTGAGATAGGCATTGCCCTTTCAGATTGTAAGGACAGGGACCATGCTGGTATGCTGTGGACACTGTTCTGTGAGTGTAAAGGTTAGTATCTCTCTCATGATTCAGGCTGTGTTGTAGATTCACATTTCCTCCATTCCTCTCTCCTGTTTCCTGTAGTAAGTGTGTATGCACACTGACACCTACAACTATATATATATATATATATATATATATATATATATATATATATATAGTTCCCTATCAGAAGCCTGAAACACTATAAGCTTGAAAATCAAAATCCTGAAACCAAAAGCCTGAAAATTCAAAATCCCAAAAACCCAAAATCCTGAAACTCAAAATCCTGAAAACACAAAATGGACATACTGACGTCATTGTGGCTTTGCTATTGTTAGCCCTGTGGTGTTAGGTCATGCGTTGGGTTCAGGTAAGTGTGCGGTTGGTTTTATGTTAGGGTTAGGGGTGGTTTAAGTGAGTTAGGGTGCAGGTTAGGCATGTATGCAATAGTGACAAATATTGCGGTTAGGGGCGGTTTAAGTGAGTTAGGGTTAGGACGCGGGTCAGGTGAGTGTGCGATAGTGACGGACCTTAGGGTTAGGGTTAGGGTCAGGGTAATTTGGTAGATATTAGTGTCTTTATAGTGACATATTAGCATTATTTGTGTTTTCAGGATTTTGAGTTTCAGGATTTTGGGTTTTCGGGATTTTGAATTTTCAGGCTTTTGGTTTCAGGATTTTGATTTTCAAGCTTATAGTGTTTCAGGCTTCTGATAGGGAACTATATATATATATATATATATATATATATGTAAATATACATACATTTATATATGTACATTAACTGACATTATTACCTACTAGCTACCAACTAGCATGGCTGTTTCTGTTCACACACTACTATTATGTAAATCCACTAGTTCTGACAGTAAGTATGAATGACATGCTTTGTGTACTACACATCCTATATTCCCTTTACATTCATTCCTACTATTACATGATATATTTATTTTAGCACAATGTTCTTGTATAAGAGTCATGGCTTAGTGGTAGGTCATGCAGATTACTGTTTCTAAGGTCCTGGGTTCGGGACTGACAGTGGGATTTTATTTTGCTTTTGAACTGACTACAGGACCTGTCAATCAGAGTGACTAAGGCACTTTTAAGCAGTTGTAACTGGGTTAGTGCTGGTTTGTGTGGAGCTCCCGCATGCGCACTGCCATTCAGCTCTGTGCACACCCACTTACAACCGCTTAACAGTGCTTACTCTGGCGCACACCTGCGCTATTTTCTTTGAAAGAAATGAAAATGGGGAGACAGGAAAGTGGTGAAAAAGGGGTCACAAAGAGGGTAAGACAGTAGGGAAACAAGCTTGGGTTTTGCAGGAGGGATGTAGGTAAGGCCCATAGCTGCCCATTTCTTCATCAGCAACAGCTGTGCATATGTATGTAATTTGGTGTGACATCTGAAACCTTCCACCCCTGAGAGAGGTGTCAGGACAACAATAATACTTGTTGTACAGCCAATTGTAATTGATAGTTTCCATGTCCAGCAGACATGTGTGCGGAATGGGCAGCTATGTATGGGGTGTAATTTTTTTGTGGGTACAGAGTGCCCTTTTCTTTTTTTTTTTTTCAGGTAAGAGTGGTATGTCAGGTGAAGGAAGTCGGTATAGCTGGGGAGGTAGGTTGGGTAGGTCAACAGACAAGACAAACAAGACGCATACATGGGGCAGTGTATGACACGTGTGGGGGGGTTACACAATTGACGGGGATGGATGTTTGGATATCCAGAGCCCATGAGCCCACAGATGGCAACAGTGGAACTGATATCCCCACCCATGGGCAGTTGCCACTGTTCCTTCACTACCCAGGACGGGGCTGTGCTGGGGGCTGTGTAGGCTGGGCAGCAGGCATGCCCGTAAGTTGTGCCACCTGTGCCTCAAGCTGGCGTAGGGATGCAAGAACAGAGTCCCGGACCTCCCTACGCACCACAGTCTGGACGCTACGGAGGGTGAGTGGTGGTTCTCCTCCAGCCACACCTGCAGCGCTTCCACCCGCAGGTGGCATAGGGCCACCGGAGGAGGGTCCAGACTGGGCACTAGTGCCAGGTGCACTCGTCAGCTGAGGTGGGAGAGGTGGGTCCGCTGGAACCCACCTTCCCTGTCGTCCTATGTTTTGCATTATGTCATGACAGTTTGGGTTAGTAACATACAATACCATTCGCAATTAGTTGTAACAGCATGCATTAGTATTCCCATTAACCAAACACCCAGATATTCACACCATTGAACAGCGAGCATAACACATGTATAATTTGAACAGCAATACACAATCCAACAACAAGCAGGGTTGATTGATGGCAACAGGCCATCAGGTTTGGATGTATGAACAGGGCAGATGCATCAACGTACATGCAAATATTTATGACCCAACAGGACAAATGTCCAGGGGTGTTAATTGTGATTGCACATACCATTTTCACGTGGAATGGGTTATATGTGGTTATAGGGTGGGGTGAAGAAAATAATATTAACACCTTTGAATACCAATACATATGCTGTACATTTCTAATAGCTGCAGATATATACATACTACTGTTCTAACTACAGTTTCCTATATGATAACTACTTCA
The DNA here is from genome assembly GCF_019279795.1 of Protopterus annectens. Taxonomy (NCBI): domain Eukaryota; kingdom Metazoa; phylum Chordata; order Ceratodontiformes; family Protopteridae; genus Protopterus; species Protopterus annectens. The sequence continues at coordinate 1,448,367,583 of NC_056726.1, forward strand.
ATTTGGTGATAGGACTGTTGCTGCTACATCAGTATATTATTGTTCTTCATACACATTCATATCTGGCTTTGTTCAGCTACATCATCCTGCTACATTTGCTTTATATAACTATAGACAACTGTGGCTGTTTGGTATTTCAGACAATCATGCGAGAGATGCAACTATATAGCCAAACTGGAGGCTGAGCTCTCTCAACATAGGACTGGTAAGACCAGACAGGAGGAGAAGGTAACCACACACACCACAAACCCAGTCTCACATAGTACTATCACAACCTCAAATCATACACATAAATACACAAAGACATACTCAGAGGCTCTGATCAAAAATCTACCAAAACAGCAGAGGCCACCAAAGCAGACACCCAAACAACTGCCACCTCAGGACACAACACATGCAACACATAGACCACATAGTCAGTGTGCCAAACAGTCACAGCCCTTAAGGCCAAACACAAAGCCAGACACACTCGTCATTGGTGACTCCATAGTCAGACACACTGACGTCCCGCTCACCAGATTGAGCAAGGAAAAGGTCACAGTAAGCTGCCTGTCGGGCGCTAGAATCTGCCACATAATGCAAGCACTCAGGTCTCTCAACAGCAGGTACAAGTACGACTCTGTCATTGCCCACGCTGGTGTGAATGACCTGAGACGTACCTCCTTGGACTACATGAAAAGAGACATAGAGGAGCTCTCTGATTATGTAACCCAGGCAGGTATGACCCTGACCTTGAGCAGTATCCTACCTTCACCAAGAATGATGCCACAATACAGAGACAAGATGATCAGCTTTAATAATTGGCTTAAACTCTGGTGTCATTCAAAGGGGATCCAATGTCTGTCTGCCTGGGACGACATGCTGGACAAGCCATGCTGCATGAGGGACGGCTTGCACCTGTCACCCTGGGCTTCGGATATTGGCAAAGGCTCTTGCCACCCCATAGTGCCTTTTTAGGCAAGGCTCAAATTCTAAACCTACCACCCTAGAACACAAAAAGGAAAAACTAAGGGTAATGCTGCTCAATGCCAGAAGTCTCAACCTCAAGATGCACTTTCGAGGCCCTTCTCAGTATGGAGAACATCGATGTCTGTGCTGTGACTGAAACCTGGTTCAAGGCTCCTGAGAGCACCCCAGCACTATCAGGCTTTACCTCATATCATGCGTTCCGGCCCCAAAATCCGGACAACACCAAGAAAGGAGGGGGGGTGTCTATATTCATCAAGGACACCCACACCTCAAGGTTGGTGGCAACGCACGATGCATCAGAAACCATCCAGGTGCAATTAACCATAGGCAAGACTGCTCTGCAATTTGTAGCATGTTACAGGCCACCCTCTCAATCTCAGGAACCTCACATAGCTTTCCTGAAAACACTGGAGGGGATAAATGTATCTCCAAACACCATCATACTAGGTGATTTCAACTACCCGAATATTGACTGGGATCACTACTCAAGCCCCAACACTCTAGCCCAAAGGTTCCTAGAGTTCATAAACTCAAATGCCATGGAACAACTAGTCACCATCCCCACAAGAGGAGATAACATACTAGATCTCATCATCACGAACATGGGGTCACAATGTTCAACACCGAAGTATACCCCTCACTGGTGAGATCAGACCATAAACTAATCTCACTGGAAGTCCACATCCCGCCCCCACCTGAGATAAAAAAGACCACAGTGAAGAACTTCTCAAAAGCCGACTTCACACTTCTAAAGACTAGTGTGGTCTCTTTAAGGCCCCGAGACTGCGGAAACCATTACTCAAGCCGCTGAATCACTTACAAATGCCTTCTACCAGCACCTACAGGACTGCATGGATCAGGCAATCCCAAACAAAACAAAGACTCTTTGTACCAAAGGCAAGCGTCCAGTCTGGTGGACCCCAGCCATAAACAAGCTCTACAACAAAAGGAGGAAGCTACTACAAGATAGAGCAAAATCCTTAAAAGGAAAACACCCTTGATCATTATAAGTAAAAACTAAGATCTCTCATAAAATCATCCAAGGCAAATTTTGAGAGAAAAGTCGCTAAGGACTCAAAGGACAATCATAAGGCCTTCTTTAGCTATGTTAGAAACCTGGGAGGAAACTCCCAGATATGCTCAGAATTAGTTCAAAATGATGTAAAAATTACTGAACCTACAGACATTGCCAACATACTGGCTGACAGGTTCAGTGCAAACTCCCAAAAGGTGAGATATCTATACCAGAGAATTATAGCCCCCAAACATCTCTAACTCTCAGGTGAGAACTGCTCTCTCCAAGGCAAAAAACACAGCATCCATGGGACCAGATGGTGTCCCCGGATGTGTGCTCCACGAACTAAATGAGGAATTAAACCCACAGTTAGGGCAGCTGTTTAATCTTAGCCTCACCTCAGGATACGTGCCAAAGGAGTGGCGTACGGCAACTGTGGTCCCACTTCACAAAGGCGGTGCTTCCACCGACCCAGGAAATTACCGTCCAATCTGCTTGACAAGCTTGATCTGCAAAGCTATGGAGAGGATCATAATGGAACTCATAAATAAAGACATAGGAGACTTGCAGACTTTGGATCCGACTCAGTTCGGCTTTGTCAAAGGCAGATCCTCGACCTGGCAAAGGCTTTCGACACAATACCCCACTCAGGTATCATTGAAAAACTCATCAGCTTAAATGTAAACCCATACGTCACCAAGATGGGTTGCAAACTGGCTAAGTGACAGAACCCACAGGGTCAGAGTTGCTGGCGCCATGTCAGACTCAAAGCCTGTCACAAGTGGTGTCCCACAGGCCTCAGTCCTGGGCCCTCTCCTGTTCGGCATCTACTTTTCAGAAGTACAAGCAAACACAGGAGGATTGTGGCTGACAAAATTTGCAGATGACTGCAAACTGGGCGCCATAGTTGAGAACACATCTGACACAGATATCCTACAGAAGGGTCTTATAGAAACGGATAACTGGTGCCAGAGCCATGGCCTAAAGTTAAACGCCAAAAAATGCATAGTCATACCCTTCGGGAAAAACAAGGTTACCCCTAGCTACCATATAGGCGGCAACCCACTAAGCACAGAAGAGGTTATCAGGGATCTGGGGACCCAGGTTGACAGTAACCTTTCATTTGACACTCACGTTGCCAAAGTAGTTAGGAAGACCTTCTACATTGCCCACCTGATCATGAAGGGTTTCACATCTAGGTCAAGGGAGGTCATCATCCCCCTGTACTCATCACTCATCAGACCGATGATTGAGTACAACGCCCCATTTGGAATGTATCTGACCCGACACCTGCAGCAATTGGAAAGGCCCCAAAAGTTCCTCACCAAAAGGATAAAGGGTCTCAAAAATATGTCCTATGCTGCCCGACTGAAGGAACTTCAGCTCTATTCAGTCACTTACCGTCTGCTCAGAGGTGACCTGTGCCTGACATACAAGGCCATGTCCAACCCAGAATTGATGAACATGCTTCACCTCAAAAAATCTAGATCCCTCAGAACTACAAGGGCGGGAGACTTAAACCTCGACACGGTTATTAATAGGACGTGCTGGAGGGACAGATTCATCACCCAGAGACTCCCTATGCTGTGGAACAAAATCCCGGTACATGTGAGGCAGAGCACCTCACTGGCTTTGTTCAAGAGAAATCTTGACCAATGGATGGGAGGTCGCAGATATACCCCAGGGATTATCTCAGTGTCACTGCTTGACAGAGGCACAGCAAAATAATGGGCATAGTATCCTCCAAACTAAAGGGGTGGCGAAAGCCACAAAACTCTGGGCTAGGCTTATAAATGCCCTTGGGCAGATAGCCTAGTATGAACCTATGAACCTATCTGCATATTGCAGACTGAGAGCAACATATCCAGATTTTGGGATACACATTCCAGCTGCAGCAACACTTTGAACACATTTCGCAGTTTTGTTCTACTTGTCACATTCATTTCAGTCTGTACTGCCTGCAGTATACTTTATTCAGGGGTTATTACTACTTTATTGGTGGATTCATAACTCTTTCTCACACTCTCTCACTTGTTTTCATTTTACTATTCAGGATGGTACTTACTTCTAGGCTTTATTGACATGTTTTACCTGTAGTTATTACAATCCTTTCCAGCAGTCTCACTTCTGTCATGTTTCAGTATTTCAACAGGGATATATTTCACACATGTGATTTGCTCATCTTCTGCAGCTTTACTTTTCAGCCTGCTGCAGGTTGTGTACTATTATATTACAGGTGGGGCATCTTTATTTCAGACATTTTCATTTTTCTGTTTGGATTACAGACTGCAACACACTTTTGTAATCAAGCAATACTTGCAAACACTCTTACACTGTTACTTGCACATTTTATTACTTAGTGACTACACTGCACTCTTTTGCTAACTGTCATACTTTTATATTTCTTTACAGTTACTGGGAGTGGATTACTGACCTGCCTGGTGGCGTAACCGCACCAGCCTATTGCCATAGGCTCTGCGGTTTGCAGAACGGACACCTGCAGCTGTAATATAAATGAAGTAATATTGGAATACACATCTTCATAATATCAGCTAGTTTAATTTCTTACATACATAATTAAATGTAACTTACTCAGTAGTGGGGCGTTGGGCATTTGCCGGGCCTCCTGATTCCAAAGGTTCAATTGGTCCTGCTTACATCTCTTCAGGTCCGCATGGTGGTGACGGACCTGCTCACCAGTCCTTGGAATCCCTGTGGCACTGGTGAGATCATGTGCCAACCGGTCCCACGCCTCAGCCCTATATGCTCCCCACAGGATCTGGCCCTGCATGAGTTGGGCCTCATGATTGTGGACTAGGAGCCAGACCATGTATCTGGACTCCTCAACGCCCCACCTCTGTGCTCGAAAGCAACTACCCTCACCTACTCCTGACATTCTGGCTGCAAGTTAGTTCTACAATCGTTTATGCTGTGTATTCCCACCTATGGGGCTTATATATGTTGTTTTTACCGCACATATCTGTGATTGGCCATTTTGGAATTGTATCAACTTCACAAAACCTGCTTTGTCATGCTACACTTTGTATTCATTCCTATATATTTGCTATTACTGCAGTTGTAGGTACTGCTATCATGGCTTAGTGGTTCAGTACCTTGACTATGGTGCATAGTATCCTGGGTTTGAACCTGGCCACCGCTTTTTATTTTTTATGACTGTCTAGACAGGCTAGGGGGTGTGTCTGTGTAAAGGCAATTTGGATACAGCTTGCTCAACGTTGCCCATCGGTTAGCTTGTTTGTGCGGTGCGCGGTGCGCGCAAATGGGGTACGCTGGTTTACGCTTCATTTGGCTGTTAGCATGCATATTACGCTCAGCTCAGCTAGGGGCATACAGTTTCAGCGTGTTAAACCACTGCTCACCTACGGGCACTCATTTTACACCTGTTAAACCACTGCTCACCTACGGGCAGATGCACTCACCTTGTTAAACTATAGCTCAGCTATAGGCACATCTCACATTTTTTATTGTTTTGTTATCTCACATTTCTTCAAAATAAATGGACTATTTCATTACATTTTACATAAAATATAATTTTATATGTGTACATATTAGTTAGGGACTTGTTTCGTGCTTATTTTACTAAAAATAAAAATTGATGTTGTGGGGGCTCGAACCATGACTGCCTGCTCTTCAGCCGACGTCTCTACCGCTATGCTATTGCTTCTTGGTTACTTTGCATATTTAGTTCTTATATGCGTTTCTACTGACTGCTAACTGTGGCTAAGCTACAGGCATGCCCGCGCAAACGAGCGCACTCACGGGCAAACATCTTTACGATTTAAAAAAATATATAACATGTTCATTTATATATTTTATGTTCATAGTCTGTGGGGGCATGTGCTGTGTTGTGTTTATTCACATTTCCATGGCCTCTGTCGTGGATGTTTACTTTGGGCACTTTTACTCTTCTGGGGGCGTGTCTGCTTGCAGGGCTCGGCCTACAGACACGCCCCCTACTGTCTTCCACGGACCGTGTTAGCCTTAGGTGTGATTCAGCATGCCCTCATGCATATGCATGACATGCTGACGTCACACCGTTTAACTGCAGCCTCCGTGTAAGCCTTGTAACTCTTACACGGAGGCTTCCTGAATCCTGCCCACTATCTTGTAAGATTTCTTAATTTAAGCAAACATGAAATATTACAATTCTCATTCAAACCAGGCAAGCAGAACGCATTAAGTGCTAACTGCCATTCTAGTTCTCGTACCTCTAATAGTACTGGATATGGGCCACCTCTAATGTCAGGAAGTACCTGATCAATAGCTTGGAATGTGAAACTATGTCCACCATTTAATGAGACATGTTTTGCTAAAGCATTTTCTGTTTTATTTTTGCTAATCGCATAAGAATGCTCGTAACGTCTTTCACGAAGTTTCCTGTCCGTTTTCCCTATATAGAAAGCCAGGCATAAGGTACAGGAAGCTAAGTAAACAACACTTTTGGACTCACAATTTAACTTATGGTTGATGTAAAATTTACTTGTATTCAATACTCTAAAGGAATTACCTGTTTTTATGTATTTACACATCCTACATGCTCCACACATAAAGGTTCCAGTAAGTCTAGAAGTAGGTTTAGTGCTTTTAATTTCAAAAAAACTTTTTAAGTTAGTACCTCTTCTATAAACAATACTGGGTGACTGGCCAATTCTGTCAACTAGGGAAGAGTCCTTATAAAGGAAACTCCAATTTTTGTGGAGAATTAATCTAAGTTGTTCACTGTCTTTACTAAAGGTGGTTATAAAAGTGTTGCATAAAGAGGTCTCCCTAGTTTGCTGAGTCATTGAAGGTTTTATAAAAGTAACCAAGTCACTGTTTGGTGACTGTGTAGTTCGAATAGCAACCTGGCTAGGAGATGCCTCTGCCAGGTTAACATCAATGACAACGGAAGGTGAGGACAAGACTGGTTGAACTATACCTCTACTCCGTTTGTTTACAATTTCTTCTGTTAAGTCATTTATTAAACTAACCAGGTAGCCTCTATTGCAGAACATATCTCTTAAGAGTTGACATTCAGAATTAAAGTCATCTTCATTAGTACACATCCTTGTGGCTCTAATGAGTTGACCTTTCACTATTGAACGTTTTTGCCTGTAAGGGTGTGCACTAGAAAAATGTAAATAGGAGTTGCAATATGTAGGTTTTCTATAAATTTTGGAAACATATCTCCTATTTACTATATCTTTTTTTATATTCACGTCCAAATAGTCAATACTAGTAGTGTGAAAAGTGTAAGTAAATTTAAAAAATTGTGTAGTAGAGTTAAAATAATCTATCATTTGTTTAGCTTGTGGTTCATTTCCTTTAAAAATCACAAAGTTGTCGTCTAAAAATCTGGTATAAAAAGTGAAGGAAGTGTAAATTTCAGACTATATTGTATATTGAATGCATACACACTTTTTATTTGAGGTAGTATGTAAGTTTTAAGACTTACTTTAATAGTGTTTGAATTATTGTGCTTTGCACCTTTAATTCATTGATGCTATTAGTCACATGACCTGATGCTACATGGTTTAAATGCTTAGAAACTGTGTAACTGCTGTTTGTGTGTCTGAAGAAGTTACTTTACTCAAAGTGACGAAAACGTGAGGACATTTTTTATTAAATTGACTTTACATTAAAATAAAGTGTTTTTTGGATTAACATCTTTTTCTGCTGGCTACTGTTGGGCTCCTGTTTTGTTTTGAGTAATTTAAAGAGTTACTAGAATATCATGTATGTTTCTGCCTTCTTATTGCATTCTGTGCTGATAATGACATAAGGAGGCAGAAGCATGCATATCCACAGCTAGAGGGTTTGGCTTTATTGGCCTGAAATTGTCCATAAATAGACTTAAAAGTAAAAGAAAAAGCCATGGACATTCAGAATTGCCATTTAGCTGAAACACCTGATATCCTTAAAGGGTAATTTGCATAGATCCCATGTTGCCTCTGTTACAAGAGGTTTAAGGTATCACACAAAGGAAATTCTAGCTTTGCTAGATTTTTCTTTTTGTGTTTTTAACCAATCGATTTTCCTGTGTGACCTTTTTACTCATTGTTTAAGTATCGTACATACTAGAAATACGTGACAACTGTTTGACACTTGGTTTTGCAGGGATTCAAACCCTGCACTCACATATTAAAGTTTTGGTTTGCCTTTGGAGCTGTGACCCTTTGTTAATTATCATAGATAATAATCTTAAATTTGACCTACAGGTCAACAAAACCATACAAACCATCAGTAACAAGCTTGGATCACTGTATAGAAACAAGATATTTTTAACCCCACTGGCTAGAACTGGTCACACCTACTCTACTCATACATGCCTCAACTGTACTCTCAAACCTCAACAAATCTGAACTAAGTAAACACTCCCATAGCTACAACCACATTGCCAGATTTGCTACTGGCTCCACCTATAGAACCCACCTTTGCTAGCTCTCTGTGTCATAACATAGTTAGGTAGGAGCTTGAAACCTGCAAGTGTGTGTGTTTGGATGTGGGGAGTTTGTGTGTGTGCAATTCTGTATGAAAAACATGTGCTTTTTTGCAATCAGGAGATCACACTACATGATGTACATTACCCTTTCCAAACACTGATGATATCAACACCCTATACATACAGCTGGAGAAGGAATACCTCCCAGTAATCAGAATAACGCACTCTGCTAAAGCGTCTCTCTCAAGTGTCATAAAATAGTTAGGTAGGAGTTTGAAACCTGCAAATGGCAAGTGTGTGTGTGTTTGGATGTGGGGAGTTTGTGTGTGTGCAATTCTGTATGAAAAACTTGTGCTTTTTGGCAATCAGGAGATCACACTACATGATGCACATTACCCTTTATAAACACTGATGATGTCAACACCCTATAAGTACAGCCGGAGAAGAGGAACCTCCTAGTAATCCGAATAGTGTGCTAATGCATCTCTCTCCCGTGTCGGGACATAGTTACAGGTATGCATCCTGCACATGGCAAGTGTGTGCGTGGGGGTAGTAGGGTGTGTGTAATTGCAATTGTAAGAGAACAGATCTTTTGGCAAATACTACAATACACCAGATGCTGCATATTCCCCCAGTAAACACAGGGGATGTCACCACACTATCAGTACAGCCAAACAGGGCTACTTGGCCAGTAATGCCAATATTGCGCTCCGCTACTGGGTCTATTACTATTGTCAGAGTACAGATAGGTATGTTTTGGAAACCCACAACTGCCCCGTGTGGTTGTGTCACACATTATGACCTTGTGTGGGTCTCTGTGCATAACAATGCATGCCATTGCCTAAACCAGCAATGGCAATGCACATGATGTATGTGTGTGACACATACACATAAATACCTGTGACCTGCAGTAGTTACCATGCCTGACACGTGCCTCGAGTGGATAAATGGTATTCGCAATGCATAACAATATGACTGTGTCTTACTGTGCAGGGGCCGCACGCAGTATGTGTCTATACAGTGTGGGTTGTATATGGTAAAATACCTACAGCAGGGGATACACATCTGGTCTGGGCCATATAGTCTACATGTAGTCGATGAACAGGTGCTGCATGTTCCCACCTGTTGTGGGAGTGGTAACATGTTATTCCACTGCAATTCAGTGACCACATGCTGGAAACCTTTCAGCTTGTGTGTTGTAGCTACAGTAATGCTCACGCACAATGTTTGGCTGGATGCAATACAGCCATATTAAAAAATTTCTTGAGACTGTCATATTGCCAGTGTTGTTATGGAGGATAGGTGGGTTTCCTGTGTATGGGAGGGTTTTGTGTGCCAGGCTATGAACCAGAAGGCAGTCCGACACACTGTTAGCTGCACATGAATAGGCCCTGATGCTTTGTGCTGTGCCAACAACCTGGAGGTGTGTGTATCTGTGGTGCCTTGGGATACCACCCCCCTGTCCATGTGTGTTACATGTGTAGGGGACGACAGGCATGGTATGAGGTATAACCTGGCAGTGATGGGTTGCAACTGTGAGCCGTGAATCAGGACTCTGGTACTGCACAGACATTGCAGTTCACCGTGCTGAGGACAGTGTCCAGTGCATGCATCTTGCGGTGTACACTGCTGGTGTTGTGTAGCATCACTGTTAGTGTCCTATCCTGTGTGATACCCGAGGTGGCTATGTAATCTGTGTCCTGCAGCAAAAGGCACTATGTGTGTATCAAGGCTGCCAATATACAATGGCCCATGGGTGTCATGCGCAAGCTGCCCCTCGCAAATCATTGTGGCTTCCTAGCATGTAAGCACATGTTAACAGCCACTGGATACCCTATGAATGACATTGGAGATTGAGCAGAATGTAGACATAGAACACCCTTCCTACATATAGTGGTAGCATACCTGGTGAGGGTATGATGGCAACCAAGATCAGGCTCATACTGGCCCGTGCCACATGCTGAGAGATCCCTTCTATGTTCCCTATCATGTAGTCCAGGGAGGTATGTCTCAGGTCATCCATAGTGGCATGGTCAATGACTGAGTCATATGTATCCATGCCTCTGACTGACCTGTATGCATTTGTTTTGTGGTGGACCATAGTGCCCCACAGGCATATCACTGTGATCTTCACCATGTACAGCCTGTTGAGCAGGACCCACTGCAGTGGCCAAGAGGTACCTGACACATCTGTAGCAGGTGTGTTGTGTAGCCCTACAGGCTGTGAGTGTGTGGCACACGGGATGTGTGTGCCATGTGTGGCATGTGCTCTGTTCTTATGTAACGTATGCCTGTGTGCCAGCTGCAGAGGTGTGTCATGCTCAGGCAGGATGCTATTCTGAGTCTCCAAGTATGCCCCAATGTGTTCAGATTTCTGTCAGTGCAGGTCTATGTCAGACTGGTATTGTAGTCACTGTAGTATGTCATGCCACCTGACAGGGTATGGCATTACTGGGTTCAGAGTGCTCAGTCCCCAGATTGGCTTGTGGTGGCATCCCACACATGTGTTGTACGTTCCTGGTCAGGGGTGAGGGTTGACTGCATACAAGTGGCAGCTGTGACATTGCCACATGACTCACATAAACCACAACTGGACCATAGAGGTGATTCACAGGTTACCTTTGCACATGCTACCATAGTAGTGTGATTGCCATGGTGATTACCAACACATAGGGCCAATGGGGAACAACATACTGAAGGTGTGTATGTGTGGGTGTACCACTACCACTTCCGGCGTTAAAGAACGGAGCATATATGACCATCGTGCAATGCCAGGTAAGACATGCAATGTGCTCGCTGCAGGGCAACGCATACGTGAACAGGATGGTTACCTGTCATGTGTAAACTTGAGCGCTGCTGGCAGGCACGGTGCGGCATGTCACCAGAGTCTCACAGAAGCACTGTAACCTGTGATTGTAGGTGCCAGTGTTCCGTGGAACCTCGCGGGCAAACATGCATGCAAAACAAAAGTAAGCAGGGCTGAAGTAGTCCATTGTACAACAAAGGTAACACTAATATAGGTAACAGTAACAAGCAGGCATTCATCATGGCGTACCCAGAATGCACAGCTCAGATGTCTCAAGTAGAACTGATATTATGCTCATAGTTTATTGTGATTTTGGATTACATTATACTGCACACATATCAACATGCGCGAAAACATCCACATTGCATAGTCGTTGTGGGCAACCCCTGTCAATTATTATGCGCATGTCCATCATTGCGCATCACTACTTGCATTATTTCGCCTCTGTGCTACCCATGTAGCGTGGCTATCTGTTGACATCCTTACCAATCGGCGCAATAATGTGCGCCGCACTTTGGTACGTACTATGGGTGTAGATAACAATTCAGGACAGTCATATGTTACCGCATCAGGCATGCTGGGATATACACAGTCACATCAGCACACCGTACCGTTACCAACATTATACTAATACTAATACCCCAGCGGTGGTGTCACCCTGCATCGTGCACAATGTTTTTACCTCGTTCCCGCACCGATGTTGAGACTGCAGGAGGTACACAGTTTCATCATTTGCGGGTCAGGGTGCACTAGGTATGCCTGATTCGCCACTGGTCACCACCACTGACGGTGTGTATGTGTGTTGGTGAGGACAGCAGTACAGTGGTGCGCCAGTTGGTGCAGTGTGTGCATGGTAGCCCCAGGTGTTACCACTGATTACATGTGTGTATGCACCACACGTTCCACCTCATGGCTGCCATACAGAGCCAGGACAGGCCACAGACTGCACCCGGCAGGTCAAAGGCCAAGATCAGCAGCCTGTGGGCACCATCGCGGCCTGGTGCTCATAGGCGTTACGGATCGCATCCGTACTGTTGTGACCGTACCGTCATCAGAAGCAGAAAAAGTTGATCATCACGGTGTCCCTGTTGGGACCGGTCCGAGCCACGCAATACGGTCTTCGGGGGCTCGATGCCAGCACAGACCAGCATTGCCGGGGCCGCTGCTGGCACCATGGGGGCCGCCCGGCCTGTTGTCGCCCCGGCATCGACCGCCAGCTGCTGCTGTTGCCGCACATGGCCGATGCTGCAACCACCCATCTGCTGCGTTCTGGCTCATGGACAGGCCGGAACTGCTGCAATATGTCCCCGCAACGCCTGTCTATGACATCAGTGAAATTACGGATAGCAATCCACGTTGGCGTCATGCAAGGCCTGTCAGTCATGGCTGTGCGACATGCTCAGCTCCCTCAGTGACCCCTGTCTGGTGTACCTTTCCTTATGCGACTGTGCCTGCATGATGCCCAAACATAGCCATGAGGCTGATGTGACCTCTTTTTGGGCATGTTCGGCAGAGGCAATACGCCCATGGATGCTCCCCACGAGAACCCATGGGCAACTGTTCAGGTGGTACTATCGCAGGAATCCCTGCCCATGGCTGTGGGTGGAAGCATGTGCCACAGAGGCTACCACATTGGCCCCTGAAGTCAATGCCCACCGTATCCTGTTCATCACCCAGGGATGTAAACACGGTGACATAGGGATGTACCGGCAGGATGACTGTGCGCACGATGGTTGACATGTGTACCGTCAATTGGCTGACCAATGAATGACCCTTCGACACACCCCTTCCTGTGCCACGTATATCATCATTATCATACCAGGCATGCCTCAGATTCAGGTTCCCTCGCCGCAGACACCAATTGTGAGCAGCACCAGAACCTGTGGGAGGTGAAATATAGAAACACAGCTTACAGTGTCCACGTAATAATGTTACCAGTGATGCATCAGTAACACATGCACATGCACACGCGGACACACATGCTCATTACGCACATGCACAGCGGACACAGAAAAGCGCGCGCAATATCGCAAACATGTCATTACGTACGTCGCGGGACACAGGCACATAAGTGCACACATGCACACATGCACACATGTATATGCACACATGCACACATGTGGGACACAGGCACACATGCAATATTACGCACATGCACACACCCCGCAGTATACACACAGAGTTACTACTGAAAGCTACAATTAAAAATACTAGAAGCACTGTCAGGACTATAGGTATTGTTAAAAACACACCACCAGCATGGATGGTCTGCCTTGCTGTAATCGAGGACCTTGCAGAAATGAGAGATAATATCAAGGGGCACAACTGGTGCTCTGATACCGCATAAGCATAGTGCAGTAGTACACCGTTGTTTTTCACACACATCAGTTGCCGATATTGCCAATATCACACCTGCACAATTAAGCATACTATGTTGACAGCTACATACCACGGACACCTTTACATGCATAAACCAACAGTGTACAGAACAGTCAAGTGTACATATGGCATATTACCCGCATGCTCCATGTCGCGCTGTTGTGTGGATCCAGCCTCCATCATGATGCAGGTGTATTGTTGTTACGCGTTCCGGCCTGAGTCACAACACTTAGAGTAAAGCCCCTCCAGTCTGGCAGGGGTTGTGTGGCCACCTCCACCCCTGGCAACCTTCCGTTGCCTGTGGATATCCGATGCACGCTGATGGACATTTCTGACTAAATCACTGCAGTGATGTCGTACCTGCTCATATGTCCTATTATGCGTGCCAATGTCATTTACCCTACAGACAAGGTCTTGCCACAGTGCAGCCCTCTCCTGCTGATTCTGGCTGGTGCGGGAAAACAGTATGTCATAATCCCGCACCAGTTTCTGGTGTATCTCCTCACCTTCTGCTGCAGAGTAGGTGGGATTACGCTGACGCGCCATGTCCCTGGAAGAGAACACAAACAGGATATCAGCAGACTATGTCAGCAATATATGGCACACATACTATACATGATACTCAACTGTAGTGATATACTACTACTCCCATATGTAGCATGTGTGTGTCTCTTGGTGGACACACAAGTACATGGCCAGATATCAGTGCTCAGCCAACACCTGTGCAACAATACCTGCCACATTCCATACAACATAGTAGCATGCCCCATCGGTCAGCACACTGCGATGGGTCCAATGCACAACCTCACTCTGGGGGTTCTTACCAAGGTACTGTATGTGGAACGCCATCCACTAGTGTGATCTGGACACAAGTTACTCGGCCTGGATATACATATCCCACTACCACCACCAGCACAGTAGACTACTTTGATATGTATGTGATTAGACAGTTATTCACTTGTTAGGACTGAGATGGTATCCATGCGGCCCACTGGGCCAATGGAAGCCACAACCCACACTGCTGACCCCTTTGCGAATGCTTCCCATGGACATCCCAAAGATTGCATGGAACATGCACACACATTTCTAACCCAGACCCTATGCACAAAGGTTAGGCATCCTGTCCGGTGGACCCCAGCCAAAGGCAGATTGTATAATGATAGAAGGAGGCTACTGCAGGACAGAGCAGATTCACATTAAGGGAAGGCATCTGCGGTCAGCACTGGTAATAAGCTACGGTCTCTCATATCAACATCCACGGCCTACTCTGGGAGGGAAATGGCCACGAACACTATAGATAACCACAAGGCCTTCTTCAGTTATGTTACACATATGGACCAAACGCCTCAGATATGTTCTGAGTTAATACACACCTACTTAACATTCACCGAACACACAGATATTGGCAACATTCTTGCAGACAGGTTCGGTGTACGTATCCCCCTCCTTCTCCCCCACACTTAGAAATACTTATCACAGCTGAATGTAACCTCCCTATCATCTCACATGTCCAGGTGATGGCCACCCTCAGCAAAGCAGAACACACAGCATCAATGTGACCCGATGGTATCTCTGGATGTGTGCTACGTGAACTCCAAGAGGACATATAACCGCATATAAGACTGATATTTAACCTTGGCCATACTACAGGATATGTACCTGAACACTGGCATACAGCAACAGTGGTCCCACTCCACTAAGGAGGCACCTCTACTGACCCTGGGAACTAGCACCATAAGCTTAACCAGCCTGGTCTGCAAAGCTATGGAATGATTCAGTATGGGATGCATATACAGCAATATTGGGTACCTGCAGACACTTGTTCCCAGCCAGTTTGCCTTTGTGATGGGCTGATCCTGCCTTTTGAACCTGGTTGACCTTTCAAAACAGTCACTACAGCCATTGATGAGGCACGCAATCCATACAGCCTACCTGGACTTGGCTAAGGCCTTCAACACAGTACTCCACTCAGGCATCATAGACAAGCTCATTAGCTTACATGTTACTACATATGTCACATGATGGGTTGCACACTGGTTGACATACAGAATCCATAATATCGATATTGTAGGAGCCATGTCAGACTCAATGCCAATCACATGTGGTATCGACAGGCCTCTGTCCTAGGACCCTCTTGTTTGGCATTTATTTCTCAGATGTAAAAGCAAACATGTGCGGTTGTGGATGACAAAGTTCCCAGATGACTGCTAACTAAGCGCCATAGTCGTTACACCAGCTGACACACACATCCTACAGACAGGCCTCACTGCAACAGAAAACTGCTGCCAGGATCATGGCCTAACACTGAATGACATGTAATGTATAGTCATCCCCTTTGGTTGGAACTACATGCACACAACATATCACATGGACATACCTATAGATACAGACCTATGACACATATGGAGGGTTCACAGTATGCAGACTATTAACCTGTTACTTTACATTACCTGTGTTTGTCACAGCTGTTTGCGTTACGCTACTACTGCTTCCTGTTGCTGCTGGCGGCTTGGTACTGTCACTGCTGACAGCTTCAACTCAGTTTGTGTACCTGTGTTGTTGTTTGTGTTGTTATTCTTTTTTTCTCTCTCTCTCTCTCTCTATCTCTCTCTCTCTCTCTCTTTCTGTCTGCCTCCAGACAGTGCAATGAATGTATTTCATGCATGGAGTGTGAGTACAGGATGCTTTTGTAGGTATCTGCATAAGTCCATGTGATGGCCTCTGCACCAATTGTAAGCCAGCATTTGCTAATTGCATGCAGCCAGTTGTGTACTGATTGCAGTTCTCACTGTGATTTCAGGACAGTGCTATAAAAGGGTATGTGAGATAGGCATTGCCCTTTCAGATTGTAAGGACAGGGACCATGCTGGTATGCTGTGGACACTGTTCTGTGAGTGTAAAGGTTAGTATCTCTCTCATGATTCAGGCTGTGTTGTAGATTCACATTTCCTCCATTCCTCTCTCCTGTTTCCTGTAGTAAGTGTGTATGCACACTGACACCTACAACTATATATATATATATATATATATATATATATATATATATAGTTCTATCAGAAGCCTGAAACACTATAAGCTTGAAAATCAAAATCCTGAAACCAAAAGCCTGAAAATTCAAAATCCCAAAAACCCAAAATCCTGAAACTCAAAATCCTGAAAACACAAAATGGACATACTGACGTCATTGTGGCTTTGCTATTGTTAGCCCTGTGGTGTTAGGTCATGCGTTGGGTACAGGTAAGTGTCTGTTGGTTTTATGTTAGGGTTAGGGTGGTTTAAGTGAGTTAGGGTGCAGGTTAGGCATGTATGCAATAGTGACAAATATTGCGGTTAGGGTTTAAGTGAGTTAGGGTTAGGCGCTGGGTCAGGTGAGTGCGATAGTGGCGGACCTTAGGGTTAGGGTTAGTCAGGTAATTTGGTAGATATTAGTGTCTTTATAGTGACATATTAGCATTATTTGTGTTTTCAGGATTTTGAGTTTCAGGATTTTGGGTTTTCGGGATTTTGAATTTTCAGGCTTTTGGTTTCAGGATTTTGATTTTCAAGCTTATAGTGTTTCAGGCTTCTGATAGGGAACTATATATATATATATATATATATATATATGTAAATATACATACATTTATATATGTACATTAACTGACATTATTACCTACTAGCTACCAACTAGCATGGCTGTTTCTGTTCACACACTACTATTATGTAAATCCACTAGTTCTGACAGTAAGTATGAATGACATGCTTTGTGTACTACACATCCTATATTCCCTTTACATTCATTCCTACTATTACATGATATATTTATTTTAGCACAATGTTCTTGTATAAGAGTCATGGCTTAGTGGTAGGTCATGCAGATTACTGTTTCTAAGGTCCTGGGTTCGGGACTGACAGTGGGATTTTATTTTGCTTTTGAACTGACTACAGGACCTGTCAATCAGAGTGACTAAGGCACTTTTAAGCAGTTGTAACTGGGTTAGTGCTGGTTTGTGCGGAGCTCCTGCATGTGCACTGCCATTCAGCTCTGTGCACACCCACTTACAACCGCTTAACAGTGCTTACTCTGGCGCACACCTGCGCTATTTTCTTTGAAAGAAATGAAAATGGGGAGACAGGAAAGTGGTGAAAAAGGGGTCACAAAGAGGGTAAGACAGTAGGGAAACAAGCTTGGGTTTTGCAGGAGGGATGTAGGTAAGGCCCATAGCTGCCCATTTCTTCATCAGCAATAGCTGTGCATATGTATGTAATTTGGTGTGACATTTGAAACCTTCCATCCTGAGAAGTGTCAGGACAACAATAATACTTGTTGCACAGCCAATTGTAATTGATAGTTTCCATGTCCAGCAGACATGTGTGCGGAATGGGCAGCTATGTATGGGTGTAATTTTTGTGGGTACAGAGTGCCCTTTTTTTTTCAGGTAAGAGTGGTATGTCAGGTGAGGGAAGTCGGTATAGCTGGGGAGGTAGGTTGGGTAGGTCAACAGACAAGACAAACAAGACGCATACATGGGGCAGTGTATGACACGTGTGGGGGGGTTACACAATTGACGGGGATGGATGTTTGGATATCCAGAGCCCATGAGCCCACAGATGGCAACAGTGGAACTGATATCCCCACCCATGGGCAGTTGCCACTGTTCCTTCACTACCCAGGACGGGCTGTGCTGGGGGCTGTGTAGGCTGGGCAGCAGGCATGCCCGTAAGTTGTGCCACCTGTGCCTCAAGCTGGCGTAGGGATGCAAGAACAGAGTCCCGGACCTCCCTACGCACCACAGTCTGGAGCCTACGGAGGGTGAGTGGTGGTTCTCCTCCAGCCACACCTGCAGCGCTTCCACCCGCAGGTGGCATAGGGCCACCGGAGGAGGGTCCAGACTGGGCACTAGTGCCAGGTGCACTCGTCAGCTGAGGTGGGAGAGGTGGGTCGCTGGAGCCCACCTTCCCTGTCGGCCTATGTTTTGCATTATGTCATGACAGTTTGGGTTAGTAACATACAATACCATTCGCAATTAGTTGTAACAGCATGCATTAGTATTCCCATTAACCAAACACCCAGATATTCACACCATTGAACAGCGAGCATAACACATGTATAATTTGAACAGCAATACACAATCCAACAACAAGCAGGGTTGATTGATGGCAACAGGCCATCAGGTTTGGATGTATGAACAGGGCAGATGCATCAACGTACATGCAAATATTTATGACCCAACAGGACAAATGTCCAGGGGTGTTAATTGTGATTGCACATACCATTTTCACGTGGAATGGGTTATATGTGGTTATAGGGTGGGGTGAAGAAAATAATATTAACACCTTTGAATACCAATACATATGCTGTACATTTCTAATAGCTGCAGATATATACATACTACTGTTCTAACTACAGTTTCCTATATGATAACTACTTCAATTTGGTGATAGGACTGTTGCTGCTACATCAGTATATTATTGTTCTTCATACACATTCATATCTGGCTTTGTTCAGCTACATCATCCTGCTACATTTGCTTTATATAACTATAGACAACTGTGGATGTTTGGTATTTCAGACAATCATGCGAGAGATGCAACTATATAGCCAAACTGGAGGCTGAGCTCTCTCAACATAGGACTGGTAAGACCAGACAGGAGGAGAAGGTAACCACACACACCACAAACCCAGTCTCACATAGTACTATCACAACCTCAAATCATACATAAATACACAAAGACATACTCAGAGGCTCTGATCAAAAATCTACCAAAACAGCAGAGGCCACCAAAGCAGACACCCAAACAACTGCCACCTCAGGACACAACACATGCAACACATAGACCACATAGTCAGTGTGCCAAACAGTCACAGCCCTTAAGGCCAAACACAAAGCCAGACACACTCGTCATTGGTGACTCCATAGTCAGACACACTGTTGTCCCGCTCACCAGATTGAGCAAGGAAAAGGTCACAGTAAGCTGCCTGTCGGGCTAGAATCTGCCACATAATGCAAGCACTCAGGTCTCTCAACAGCAGGTACAATCGACTCTGTCATTGCCACGCTGGTGTGAATGACCTGAGAACCTCCTTGACTACATGAAAAGAGACATAGGGAGCTCCCTGATTATGTAACCCAGGCAGGTATGACCCTGACCTTGAGCAGTATCCTACCTTCACCAAGAATGATGCCACAATACAGAGACAAGATGATCAGCTCTAATAATTGGCTTAAACTCTGGTGTCATTCAAAGGGGATCAATGTCTGTCTGCCTGGGACGACATGCTGGACAAGCCATGCTGCATAGGGCGGCTTGCACCTGTCACCCTGGGCTTCGGATATTGGCAAAGGCTCTTGCCACCCCATAGTGCCTTTTTAGGCAAGGCTCAAATTCTAAACCTACCACCCTAGAACACAAAAAGGAAAAACTAAGGGTAATGCTGCTCAATGCCAGAAGTCTCAACCTCAAGATGCACTGAGGCCCTTCTCAGTATGGAGAACATCGGTGTCTGTGCTGTGACTGAAACCTGGTTCAAGGCTCCTGAGAGCACCCCAGCACTATCAGGCTTTACCTCATATCATGCGTTCCGGCCCCAAAATCCGGACAACACCAAGAAAGGAGGGGGGGTGTCTATATTCATCAAGGACACCCACACCTCAAGGTTGGTGGCAACGCCGATGCATCAGAAACCATCCAGGTGCAATTAACCATAGGCAAGACTGCTCTGCAATTTGTAGCATGTTACAGGCCACCCTCTCAATCTCAGGAACCTCACATAGCTTTCCTGAAAACACTGGAGGGGATAAATGTATCTCCAAACACCATCATACTAGGTGATTTCAACTACCCGAATATTGACTGGGATCACTACTCAAGCCCCAACACTCTAGCCCAAAGGTTCCTAGAGTTCATAAACTCAAATGCCATGGAACAACTAGTCACCATCCCCACAAGAGGAGATAACATACTAGATCTCATCATCACGAACATGGGGTCACAATGTTCAACACGAAGTATACCCCTCACTGGTGAGATCAGACCATAAACTAATCTCACTGGAAGTCCACATCCCGCACCTGAGATAAAAAGACCACAGTGAAGAACCTCTCAAAAGCCGATTTCACACTTCTAAAGACTAGTGTGGTCTCTTTAAGGCCCCGAGACGGAAACCATTACTCAAGCGCTGAATCACTTACAAATGCCTTCTACCAGCACCTACAGGACTGCATGGATCAGGCAATCCCAAACAAAACAAAGACTCTTTGTACCAAAGGCAAGCGTCCAGTCTGGTGGACCCCAGCCATAAACAAGCTCTACAACAAAAGGAGGAAGCTACTACAAGATAGAGCAAAATCCTTAAAAGGAAAACACCTTGATCATTATAAGTAAAAACTAAGATCTCTCATAAAATCATCCAAGGCAAATTTTGAGAGAAAAGTCGCTAAGGACTCAAAGGACAATCATAAGGCCTTCTTTAGCTATTAGAAACCTGGGAGGAAACTCCCAGATATGCTCAGAAT
>NC_056726.1:1448389189-1448412417 GCF_019279795.1 Protopterus annectens
TTCATATTTGTTCTTAACCAATGTTTTTATATTATGTCTAATTTGTTACAATTATTTAAACTGCAGATGTTTTTGTTTCATTTTTAAAGATTGTAAAATTATTTCTCTTAAAATCTTTTGTAATAATTTGAAACTTTTCTCTCTGGGCCTTTGCTGAAAATGGGTGTCTACCCAATTTGACTTTCCCTGTAATCAAGTATCAGTAAATAAATAAATAAACATTGTCAGCATATTTATTTTAAGTAATGGCAAATCAATATATTTTTATACCATTCTAGATCAGCAAAGTGCATTTTAATTCCAGAATGTCTATGGGCAAGATTCACAAAGCCTCCATGTAAGAGTTACAAGGCTTACACGGAGGCTGCAGTTAAACGGTGTGACATCAGCATGTCATGCATATGCATGAGGGCATGCTGAATCACACCTAAGGCTAACACGGTCCGTGGAAGACAGTAGGGGGTGTGTCTGTAGGGTGAGCCCTGCAAACGGACACGCCCCCAGAAGAGTAAAAGTCCCGAAAGTAAACCCCCACGACAGAGTCCGTGTAAATGTGAATAAACACAACACAACACATGCCCCCACAGACTATGAACATAAAATGTATAAATTAACATTTTATATATTTTTTTTAAAGTTGTAAAGATGTTTGCCCGTGAGTGTATTTCGTTTCATGGCACGGGCATGCCTGGCGCTTAGCCACAGTTAGCAGTCAGTGTAAAAGCATATAAGAACTAAATACGCAAAGTAAGCCAAGAAGCAATAGCGTAGCGGTAGAGAGGTCTGCTGAAGAGGAGGCAGTCATGGTTCGAGCCCCCACAACATCAATTTTTATTTTTAGTGAAATAAGCACAAAACAAGTCCTGGACATATATGTATACATATAAAATTATATTTTATGTAAAATGTAATGAAATGGGCCATGTATTTTGAAGAAATGTGAGATAATAAAAAAAAAAATGTCAGATGTGCCTATATCTGAGCTATAGTCTAACAAGTTGAGTACATCTGCCTGTAGGTGAGCAGTGTTTTAACAGGTTTAAAATGAGTGCCTGTAGGTGAGCAGTGTTACAACAGGTGTAAAATGAGTGTCCGTAGGTGAGCAGTGGTTTAACAGGTGTAAAATGAGTGCCCAGGGTTGAGCAGCATTTTAACATGCTGAAACTGTGTGCCCGTAGCTGAGCTGAGCGTAATATGCGTGCTGACAGCCAAACCACGCGTAAACCAGCGTGATCCATTTGCACGGAGCTGCGCACCGCGCCAACAAGCTAATCGACGGGCAACGTTGAGCAAGCTATATCAAAACTGCCTTTACACAGGCACACCTCCTAGCCTGTGTAGACAGACATAAAATATAAAAAGCAATGGCCAGGTTCAAACCCAGGATACCATGCACCATAGTCAAAGTACTGAACCACTAAGCCATGACAGTTGCACTTACAAATGCAGTAATAACATATATATAGGAATGAATAGAAATAGGAGCATGACAAAGCAGGTTTTGTGAAGCTTATACAATTCCAAAATGGCCAATCACAGATAAGTGCGGGAAAAACGGCATATATAAGCCCCATAGGCGGGAATACACAGCATAACCGATTGTAGAACCGACTTGCAGCCAGGATGTCAGGTGCAGGTGAGGGTAGTTGCTTCTGAGCACAGAGGTGGGACATTGAGGAGTCCAAATATATGGTTTGGCTCCTCGTCCATAATCATGAGGCCCAACTCATGCAGGGCCAGGTCCTGTGGGGAGCATATAGGGCTGAGGCGTGGGACCGGTTGGCTCATGATCTCACCAGTGCCACAGGAATACCAAGGACTGGTGAGCAGGTCCGTCACCACCATGCGGACCTGAAGAGATGGAAGCAGGACCAACTGAACCGTTGGATCCAGGAGGCCTGGCAAATGCCCAACGTCCCACTACTGAGTAAGTTACATGTAATTATTTATGTAAGAAATTAACCTAGCTGATATCATGGAGATGTGTATTCAATATTACTTTATTTATATTACAGCTGCAGGTGTCGTTCTGAACCATCGAGCCTATGGCAATAGGCTGGCATGGATTGCACCACCAGGCAGGTCAGTAATTCTCTCCCTGTAACTGTAAATAAATATATAAGTATGACAGTTAGCAAAAGAGTGCAGTGTAGTCACTAATTAATAAAATGTGCAAGTAACAGTGTAAGAGGGTTTGCAAGTATTGCTTGATTACAAAAGTGTGATGCAGCCTGTAATCCAAACATAAAAATGAAACAAGTCTGAAATAAAGATGTCCCACCTGTAATATAATAGTACATAACCTGCAGCAGGCTGAAAATTACAGCTGCAGAAGCTGAGTAAAACACATGTGTGAAATATATCCCTGTTGAAATACAGAAACATGACAGAAGTGAGACTGTTGGAAAGGATTGTTATAACTACAGGTAAAACATGTCAATAAAGCCTAGAATTAAGTACCATCCTGAATTGTAAAATAAAACAAGTGAGAGTGTGAGAAAGAGGTATGAATCCACCAATAAAGTAGTAATAACTCCTGAATAAAGTATACTGCAGTCAGTACAGAATGAAATGAATGTGACAGGCAGAACCAAACAGTAACATGTGTTGAAAATGGTACTGCAGCTGGAATAATGTGTCCCAAAATCTGGATATGTTGCTCTCAGTCTGCAATATGCAGATAGTATGGTTGTTTGAAATATCAAACATCCACAGTTGTCTATAGCTATATAAAGCAAATGTAGCAGGATGATGTAGCTGAACAGAGCCAGATATGAATGTGTATGAATAAAAATGAAAATGTATATTGATGTAGCAGTAACATTCCTATCACCAACCTGAAGTAGTTATCACATAGGAAACTGTAGGCAGAACTGTAGTGTGTATATATCTGCAGCTAGTAGAAATGTACAGCATATGTATTGGTATTTGAAGTTGTTAATTAAATTTTCTTCACCCTACCCTATAACCACATATAATCCATTCCACATGAAATTGGTATGTGCAATCACAATTAACACCCCTGGACATTTGTCTTGTTGGTTCATACATATTTGCATATACGTTGATGCATCTGCCCTGTTCATACATCCAAACCTGATGGCCTGTTGCCATCAATCAACCCTGCATGTTGTTGGATTGTGTATTGCTGTTCAAATTATGCATGCGTTATGCTTGCTATTCAATGGTTTGAATATATGGGTGTTTGGTTAATGGGAATACTAATGCATGCTGTTACAACTAATTGTGAATGGTATTGTATGTTACTAACCCAAACTGTCATAACATAATGCAAAACATAGGGCGACAGGGAAGGCGGGTTCCAGCGGACCCACCTCTCCCTCCTCAGCTGGTAGTAGTTGCAGTAGTGCCCAGGCCGGACCATCCGGTGGCCCTGTGCCATCTGCGGGTGTAAGCGCTGCAGGGGATGGGGCTCGTCCCCCCTCTGCAAGTGTGGCCGGAGGAGAACATCCACTCACCCTCCGTAATGTCCGGACTGTGGTGCGTAGGAAGATCCGGGACGCTGTTCTTGGGCTCCTGCGCCAGCTTGAGGCACGGGTGGCACAACTCATGGGCGTTCCTGCTGCCCTGGCTACACAGCCCCCAGCACAGCCCCGTCCTGGGCAGTGAAGGCACAGTGGCAACTGCCCATGGGTGGGGATCTCAGTTCCACTGTTGCCATCTGTGGGCTCATGGGCTCGAGATATCCAAACATCCGTCCCCATCAATTGTGTAACCCCCCCCCACATGTGTCATACACCGCCCCTGTATGCGTCTTATTTGTCTTGTCTGTTAACCTACCCAACCTACCTCCCCAGCTATACCGACTTCCTGTACCTGACATAACACTCTCACCTGAAAAAAAAAAAAGGGCACTCTGTACCCACAAAAAAATAAAAAATTACGCCCCATGCATAGCTGCCCATTTTGCACACATGTCTGCTGGACATGGAAACTGTCAATTACAACTGGCTGTACAACAACTATTATTGTTGTCCTTACACCTCTCTCAGGGTTGGAAGGTTTCAAATGTCACACCAAATTACAAACATATGCACAGCTGTTGCTGATGAAGAAATGGGCAGCTATGGGCCTTACCTACATCCCTCCTGCAAAACCCGAGCTTGTTTCCCTACTGTCCTACCCTCTTTGTGACCCCTTTTTCACCACTTTCCTGTCTCCCCATTTTCATTTCTTTCAAAGAAATTAGCGCAGGTGTGCGCAAGAGTAAGCACTTTTAAACAGTTGTAAGCAGGTATGCGCGTGTGTGCACGGAGCTAAACACCAGTGCGCATGCGTGAGCTCAGAGCAAACCAGTGCTAACCTGCTTACAACTGCTTAAAAGTGCCTTAGTCACTCTGAATGACAAGGCCTGTAGTCTGCTCAAAAGCAAAATAAAATCCCACTGTCAGTCCCAAACCCAGGAAACAGTAGTCTGCATGACTTACCGTTAAGCCATGACTGCTATATAAGATCATTGTGCTACAATAAATATATCATGCAATAGTAGGAATGAATGTAAAGGGAATATAGGATGTGTAGTACACAAAGCATGTCATGTATATTTACTGTCAAATGTAGTGGATTTCTATAATAGTAGTGTGTGAACAGAAACAGCCATGCTAGTTGGTAGCTAGTAGGTAATAATGTCACTGTAGCACCTTGCAAGCCGCACACATACTCACAGCAGGATAACCACTGCCCATACCCCATAACCTCTTACAGCAAGACATCTGGACTAAGTAATAAAAAATGTGGAGCAAAGGCCCAACAACAGGGACACATTTCAAATATTGTTCCAACAAACTTAGACAGTTGAGAGAGTAACAGGTTTTGCATTATTTTGGATTTTTGGAAGCGTACGAAGTCTGAAACTGAAATGTTTGTCACTATAGTCTGACTTGAGCCCTGAGTGATTTGCCAGAAAAAGCTGTTTTATGAGATATGGACCAAAATATGAGACAAAAACGTGGACATCCTGCAAATATCTGTACACTTGAGAGGTATGACACTGCCATATTTGAACAGTTAAGAGCCTAGACATAGCAACAGTGACTGAGTTACAGGGATGCCCCACAGACTCCCTGTGAAATGTACAAACAGTAGGCAGAAAGGTGTTACAACACATGCAATGGTAACTATGAAGTACTGAAAGTATGCACCACTTGCACGGCAGAAATAGTGTAGTAATACATATGCTCATGCTAACCCACAGTCACAACTGCAGAATACCATATAATTTAATGGGTGTACCCCACTGATATGTACCATTCCATGAGGCAGATAAAAGATGCACCTGAGAGTCTCTGGGGCCTGCTCAGCAGCATACTCAAATACCCTAATAGATGTCAAGGCCCACACCATGGCCAGACCACACTGCATGCAGTAACACCCTATCAGATATAGCAAGCATTCCAAGGTGTGAATGTACATGAAAGATAGGACAGCCACAGCAACACACTACAGTCAAGACACCTAGCAGGCATACAAGTAGTGAATGTAAAGGGCAAATAATGAAGCCATAGCAACAAAGTGCAAGAACCACTGCTATACACCAGTTACACCACATGTCCCACAGGAAATCACACACACCCACATTAACAGTAGTAGTAGTCTTAGGTGTCAGTGTACATACACACTTAGTACAGGAAACTGGAGAAATTAATGTAGAAATGTTGATCTACAACACATCTGGAAATATGACAGAGATACTAACCTTTACACTCACAAAACAGTGTCCACAGCATACCAGCATGGTCCCTGCCCTTAAAATCTGAAAGGGCTATGCCTATCTCACATACCTTTTTATAGCACTGTCCTGAAATCACAGTGAGAACTGCAATCAGTACACAACTGGCTGCATGCAATTAGCAAATGCTGGCTAACAATTGGTGCAGAGGCCATCACATGGACATATGCAGATACCTACAAAAGCATGCTGTACTCCCAGTCCACACATGCAATACTTTCATTGCACCCTCTGGAGGTAGGGAGAGAGAGAGAGAGAGAGAGAAACACAAACCAAAACACTTAACAAAACCTTCTAGAAAGCTGTCATCTGTCAACTGGAGCAGCAGCAGCAGGACACCAATCCAAAAGGCAACGCAAGCAGCTGTGACAAACACAGGTAATGTAAAGTAATACTTTAAAAGTCGACATACTGTGAACCCTCCATATGTGTCATTGGTCTGTATCTATATGTATATGAAGATGTGCATAGGGCAGGGGACATACAGCAACTATCAGTGAAGGCTGTACATACATATGTATGTGAGGGCATCTATGTGCACATATCAATGTAGGCTGAATGTAGGTTGTAGTGCAATGTACAATGTAGGTTTCACAGTTATGTATGTTTAGCAGTATGTTAGTGTGTGCATACAGTTTTGTATGGATACATATGTATGTCAATATATGTATGTAAATATATATATATATATATATATATATATATATATATATATATATATATATATATATATAGATATATAATATGCATATATGTATACATAGATAGAGAGGGATGTAGGAATACATAGACAGATGTAGATAGATAGAATATGTACAAACATATATATATAATACACACATACAGATATAGATATATGTAGATACATATACATAGACAGACAGATCTGACTATCTACAGATATGACTGTATATGACTATCTCACACTCCCCCTGTCCCACCCTCTGTCACTCTCACCCCTCTATGTCACACTCCCCCCCTCCATATTTATAGCAATATATGTACATCGATATATATATATATATATATATATATATATATATGTGTATATATATATATATATATATATATATATATATATATATATATATATATATATATATATATATATATATATATATATATATATATATATATATATATATACATATGTATACATATAGTTTTATATATATATATATATATATATGTAGAGAGAGAGAGAGAGATATTCTGAGTGAGGCACATGTGTACAGATGTATTGCAACAGGTGCCTGGTGACAAAGGCATGGAGTGAACACCAGTGTCGAAACTGGAGTACCATACCCCATTTCAAATCACCTACACCAGTAACCACCAGATATGTGATTGGCTGACCACCACTGCATGTGTCAGGGGTGAACAGGGTCATAAACGTGTACAATAGGCCCCCCAATGATAGTCACAGTGGGACACTATTCCTGGAATACCTGTACATGGTATGTGTCAGCAGACATGGTCTGTCAGCTATGGACATGTAGGTCAGTGTACCCCTCCACACCACACAATGTCTGCCACGGTATGTACCTCACATGACAGCTACAGATATGGAGAAGGACACAGTGACATGTACGACACTGTGACAATGCACTCAAACACATTACCAATGCACAGTGACTGACAACACCTCAGAGTGCACACATACTACCCACATAGAGGTTACCATTCCTGGATTTACATACTTAAGTCACACCCATGACAGCTGTCCAACAACCATAGTAACACCTCACACCATCCACAACCTAAATGACTGCTGTGTGTCATCCTTGACACTGCAGTAGAGAGCACATGGTGGAGGTACAGGTTCCTACCCACAGATAAGACATACCCTGTAATAACCCACACAGCGTTAAGAAGCAAGACTCCCAATGAGTACATGTCACACATACCCCTGCTGAATGTTAGTCAGATAGGTAATATGCCATATGAGTCACCCTGTGTAACTGTTTGACAGGAGCAGGTACCATCACATTACATGTGTTACAAGGGTCAGGGTAGCAGAACAGTATGCTGCTGTAGTCCCAGGGGCATTAGCATATTGTATTGTATTGTATTGTGTTGTATTGTATTGGTATGTAGAGGTGCCTCCTTTGTGAAGTGGAACCACTGCTGCTGTACGCCAGTGTACAGGTACATATCCTGTAGTCAGGCTAGTGTTACATAGCACTTCTATATGCGGGTTTAGCTCCTCTTGGAGTTCATGTAGCATGCAACCAGGGATACCATCAGGTCCCATTGATGCTGTGTTTTTTGCTTTTCTGAGGGCGGCTCTCACCTGGACATCTGTGATGACAGGGAGGTTACATTCAGCTGGGATAAGTATGTCTTCATTTGGGGGAGAGGGAGGGGGGAAAATTGCAATGAACCTGTCTGCCACAATGTTGCCAATATTTGTGGGTTCAGTGAATTATTTGTTGTTGTGTACTAACTATGAGGATATTGGAGGGTTTCTGACCAGGTTTCTAATATAACTGAAGAAGGCCTTGTGGTTATCTGTAGTGTCCCTGGTGATTTCCCTCTCAAAGTTGCCCATGGATGTTTGTATGAGAGAACATAGCTCTTTATAGTGCTGATCAGACATGCCTTCCCTTTATGGAATTAAGCTCTATCTTGCAGTAGCTTCCATCTTTTGTTATACAATCTGTTTATGGCTGGGGTCCACCAGACAGGATGCTTCCCTTTATGGAGAGTGTCTTGGTCTTATATGGGATTGCATGATCCATGCATTCTCGGAGATGTCCGTAGAAATCATTTGTGAAGGAGTCAGCATTGTGGGTTGTGGATTCCACTGGCCCAGTGGGCTTAAAAGATACCATCTCAGTCTTAAGAAGTGTAAAGTTTGCGTTTGGAATGTTATTCACTGTAGTCATTTGTGCTGGTGGTGGAGGTGGGATATGTATATCCAGGGCGATTAGTTTGTGGTCAGATCACAGTAGTTGATGATATTCCCCATACAGTACCTCGATACAAACCCCCAGAGTGAGGAGGTGCTCTGGACCTGAATTAGTGTGCTGACTGCTGGGGTTTGGTAGTATGTCATATGGAGTGTGCCAGGTACTGTTGCACAGTTGTTGGCTGAGCACTGATACCTGGCCATTTACATGTGTATCCACCAATAGACAGACAGATGCTGTATATGGGAGATATGATGTATCACAACAGTCGAGTAGCATGTGTAGTATGTGTGCCAAATTCTGCTGACATATTTTGCTGACATCATTTTATTGTCTTTTTCAGGACCATGGTTCACCAGTGCAATCCGGCATACTCTGCAGCCGAGGATGAGGAAATACACAAGAGCCTGGTGCAGGATTTTGCAATACTCTTTTCCCGCACCAGCCAGAATCGGCTGGAGAGGGCCGCACTGTGGCAAGACCTGGTCCGTCGGGTAAATGACATAGGCACGCTAAATAGGACATATGAGCAGGTACAACATCACTGCAGTGATTTAATCAGAAATGTCCATCAGCGTGCGTCGGATATCCACAGGCAACAGGTTGCCACAGGTGGTGGGGTGGCTACATATCCCCCACTCACCAGACTGGAGGGATTACTCCTAAGTGTTGTGGCTCCAGCCCACCAAAAACAACAACAGCAGCAGACCTGCATTATGATGGAGGCTGGAGCCACACAGCACCATGACTATGAGCGTGCAGGTAATATGCCATATGTATAGTTGGCTGTTGTGTACACTGGTAGTTAATGCATGTGTGAGGTGTGTCCTTGGTTTGTAGCTGTCATCATAGTATTTAATGTGCAAGTGTGATATTCTCAATATCAGCAGCTGACCTGTGAAAGGCAACTGTTGTACTACTGACCTGTATCATACTCAGTAACAATGGCACAGTTGTGCCCACTGACATTAATTTCCTCACTTCTGCAGGTCCCTCCGGTGTAACAGCAATGCAGCCTATCTGTGCTGGTGAGTGTGTATTAACAATACCTTTAATAGTCTTGATAGTAATAGTAATATTAGGCTCAATCAGTAGTTCTCTGTGTATGCATGCAGGTGTTTCTGTGTCTGTGTGTTGATATCTCGCATACTGAGTAGTATGCAAGTGTGCAAGTGTGCAAGTGTGCAAGTGTGCAAGTGTGCATCTGTGTGCATGTGTGCACCTGTGTGCATGTGTGCACCTGTGTGCGTGTGCATGTGTGCACGTGTGCATGTGCGCATGTGTGCATGTGTGCATCACTGGTAACATTGTGTAGACATTGTAAACTGTGTTTCCTGTTTCCCTCCCACAGGTTCTGGTGCTGCTCTGGTGTCATGCAGCAGGGAACCTGAATCAGGTGCCACAGGTAGTGATAATGATGATATCTGTGTAATGGCACAGGAAGGTGTGCCAGGGTCCGTCACTGGTCAGCCAATTGACAGTACACAGCTGTCAACCCCATCCTGCCAATACATCCTTTGTCACCAATGTCCCTAGGTGATGGACAGGATACAGTGGGCATTGACCAGGGTAATGTGGTATCTGTGGCACATGCTTCCCCACACAGCAGCCATGGGCATGGCCCTGAGATGGTACCACACAGACAGATGTCCAGGGGTTCTCTTGGGAGCATCCGTGGGCATACTGCCCCTGTCAGATGTGCCCACAGAGGTCTTACAACCTCAGCTATGTTTCGGGCTATCATGCAGGCACAGTCAAGTATGGAATGGTACACCAGACAGGGTCTGAGGGAGCTGACAGCATGTCGCACAGCCATGAGTGACAGTATGCGTGACATTGTGGCTGCCATTCGTAATTTCACTGATGTCATAGACAGACATTGTGGGGACATATTAGATCAGTTCCACAACTACATGTCCATGAGCCAGGGCAATGGTGGATGGTTGAGGCATCGCCGTGGGTGTATGCCAGCAACAGCAGCAGCTGGCAGTCGTCGCGGACGACAACAGGGCCGCGGCCACCCCCATAGTGCCAGCAGCAGCCCCAGCAATGCTGGGTCTGTGCTGTCATTAGACCGCCCCAGGAGACCACATGCACGTGGCTCTGGACAGGCCCAACAGGGATCTGTGTCCAGTCAATGAACACCTGCTTCTGATGACAGTACCCAGTCTGGATTGGTACTGGATACGGTCCGTAGCACTGATGGAAGGCACAGGTACCGTGTCCGTGGCCAGAGACACTGATCTGTATGACCTGGCAGGTACAGTCTGTGGCTATCCACAAACACCGATATATGGCAGCCATGAGGTGGAACTGTGTGCATTCATACACACATGAGAATTGACAACACCTAGGGCTACCGCATACATGCACACACTGCATCAACATTGCCCCACCTTGTATTGCTGTTGCTCACCAACACACATACACATACATGTCAATTGGTGGTATCAGTGCCAGACTCAGGCATACCAAGTTCCCACCCTGTGCATATGATGAATCTGTAACATCAGTGCAGGTACAGGTTAAGATGTTGCTGATTCACAGGGTGACTACATAGACGTGTAGTAATAGTATCATGTTGTTAACAGTACAATGTGCTGATATAATTGTGGGTATATCCCAGCATGCATGATGCAGTAAGGGTATGATAGTCTTGTACTGTTTTCTACACCCATGGTAAGTATCATAGTGTATCATCTGCACATGTTTGCATACTGGTGATAAGGTTGTCAACAGAAGGCCACATACATAGGTAGCACAGGGGATAAGGTAATGAAAGTATTGATACGCAATGATGGACATGTAAACTGAAAGTGGTATGTTCCCCACACTGGACTCTGCAATGCAGATGTTTGAGGATGTTGATATGTGTGCAGTACTACACAACTGGTACAGGGCACACAGGAGCACCCTATCACTGCAAGCTCACACCTCATACCATGCTAGACAGCCCCAACACACAAAACTAACTTTCACAGGAGGGAGAGTCCCCATAAATGTCAGGGATACTGTGGTGGCAGGACAAGTAGCATACATCCTACTAAGTATGGAACCACTGAGTGAAGGCTCAGGGTCTGTTATTTGACATGTGTATTAGTGCAGGTATGAGCATCTGGGTTTCCGTCCGGTTATTGTACATCCTGATGGTACATGGTCTGTACATTTGTGTGCGCTGATACTGGACCCTGGCCATCTGACTTGTGTATTTCCATGTACATGTGTATAGTACCTGCATATTTGCACTGTTACCTACTGGAAGTGGTACAGCTTGTTTGTTGTACAATGGACTACATGCAGCCCTGCTTACTGTAACTTTGTTTGCATGCATGTTTGCTTGCAATTACCCTGGAACACTGATTCCACCTGCAATGCAGATTTATGGAGCCTCTGTGGATTCCTAGTGACATCTGCATAGCTTACTATACATATGTCCATGTCTCATTTGACAGAACGTCACTGTTTGTCCTGTTTGCATGTACATTGCCTGTGACACATTGCATATGGCTTACCTGGCATTTGACCACGTGAGCAGTCATATATGCCAGCGCTAACTAATCACAGACACTACACCCTCACATACTCACCTTCTGTACCTTGTTCTCCATTTGCCCTATGTGCTGTTAATCACCATGGCAATCACAATACTATGGTAGCATGTGCAAAGGTCACTTATCAGTCACCTCTAGGGTACAGTTGTGGAATATGTGAGTCATGTGGCAATGTCACAGCTGCCACATGTACACAGTCAACCCTCTCCCCACCCATGAATGTACAACACATGTGTGAGATGCAACCACATAGCCAAACTGGGGACTAAGCACTCTGAACCCAGTGCTGGCATAACCTGTCAGGTGGCATGAAATACTACAGTGACTACAATACCAGTCTGATGTAGACCTACACTGACAGCAATCCAAAGACATGAACACACTGGGGCATTCTTAGAGCCTCAGAATAGCATCCTGCCTGAGCAGCAGACACCTCTGCAGCTGGCACACAGGCATACATTAAGCCGGAACACAGCATGTGCAACACATAGCACACAAATCCTGTGTGCCAAACAGTCACAGCCTGTATGGCTAGACAACACACCTGCTAGAGTTGTGCTGGGTACCTTTATTGTCTGGTACAGTGAGGTCCCGCTCACCAGGCTGGACAAGGTGAAGGTCACAGTGATATGCCCGTGGGGCACTATGGTCCACCACATAACACAAGCATACAGGTCAGTCAGAGGCATGGACACATATGACTCAGTCATTGTCCGTGCCACTATGGCTGACCTGTGATGTACCTCCCTGGACTACATGATAGGGAACATAGAAGGACTCTCTGAGCATGTGGCACAGGCTCCTATGACCCTGACCTTGGTTGGCATCATACCCTCACCAAGAATGCTGAAGTATTACTGAATGCTGATGAATTACTGTAGCTACAACACCCTAGCTGAAAAGTTCCTAGTATGTAGTCACTGCATTGCTATGGAACAACTTGTTACCACTCCCACAACAGGTGAAAACATGCAGCACCTGTTCATCAACAACATGTAGACTATATGCCCCAGACCAGATGTGTATCCCTCGATGCTAGGATGATACCATATACAACTCACACTGTATATACACATACCACATGCAGCACCGCACAGAAAACCACAGTCATAATGTTATCCAGTGCAAATACCATGTATTCACATGTGGCAGGCGTCAGACATGGGAACTATTGAAGGTCACAGGGATATATGTGTAGTTGGCACACACATACATCATATGTGTGCATTGCCATTACTGGTTTAATCGATGTCATGCATTATTGTGAACAGCAACCCACACACATGGGCATTCTGTGTGACAAAAGCACATGTGGCATTTGTAAAATTCAAAGCCATAACTAACTGTGCTATGACAGTAGTGAGAGATGCAGTAGCAGAGCGTGCTATTTGCATTACGGGGAGATTTGCCCTCTTCTGCTGTACTTGTAGGGTGCTGACATCATCTCTGTTTAGAGATTGGAATATGCTGCAGCTGGTGTGTTGTACTGGTTACCAAAAGGGTCAGTTCTCTCACACATGTAATTGCACACACCCTACTTCCACACACACACACTTCCCATTTGCAGGATTCAAAACCCTACCTAACTATGTTATGACACTAGTATGAGACGCAGTAGCCGAGCACGCTATTTGCATTACTGGGAGGTGTTGCTTCTCCGGCTGTACTTATAGGGTGCTGACATCATCAGTGTTTAGAAAGAGGAATGTGCATCATGTAGTGTGTTCTCCTAGTCACCAAAAGGGACATTTTTGTCATACAGAATTGCATACACGCTAAACCCCCTCCACCCACACTGAGCGTTTGCAGGATTCAAACCCCTACCTAACTATGTTACAGCACTCAAGACAGACGATTAGCAGAGTGCACTATTCGCATTACTCAAAGGTTTCCCTTCTCCTGTTGTACTTATAGGGTGCTGACATCATCAGTGTTTAGAAAGGGGAATGTGCATCCTGTAGTGTGTTCTCCTAGTTGCCAAAAGGGACATTTCCCTCAAACAGAATTGCAGACACACTAACCCCCCTCATCCAAACACACACACAAAGCATTTGCAGGATTCAAACCCCTACAGACACATTAGCAGAGTGCATTATTCTTATTACTGGGAAGTTTACCTTCTCCGGCTGTACTTATAGGGTGCTGACATCATCAGTGTTTAGAAAGGGGAATGTGCATCCTGTAGTGTGTTCTCCTAGTTGCCAAAAGGGACATTTGTCTCACACAGAATTGCACACACACCAACCCTGCTCACACAAGCACTGAGTATTTGCAGGATTCAAACCCCTACCTAACTATGTTATGACACGCGAGACAGACGCATTAGCGGAGCTCGCTATTCACATTACTGGGAGGTGCTTCTTCTCCGGCTGTACTTATAGGGTGCTGACATCATCAGTGTTTAGAAAGGGGAATGTGCATCCTGTAGTGTGTTCTCCTAGTTGCCAAAAGGGACATTTCTCTCACACAGAATTGCACACACACCAACCCCGCTCACCCACACACACACTAAGCATTTGCAGGATTCAAACCCCTACCTAACTATATCATGACACTTGAGGGAAATGCATTAGCGGAGCGCACTATCTGAATTACTGGGCATGTGTTCTGCACCTGCAGTATTTATAGGGTGCTGACATCATTATTTCTACAGAGGTATGTACATCTATTACTACCTGTCAGGTGGGGGATAGCATATATATGCATTTGCAGCCACCTACTTCAGGGTCAGATATGCACATCAGCACTGGCAGGTTATGTTTTATACCATGGTTCGTGACCACAGGACCTGTAACACACAACACAACCAGTTCAGACCACGCCTCCCACATCCAGGACACACACTTTGCTTCCCTGGGAACAGTGCCAAGATATGAAGGTGTTCACATACACCATTCCAGTTGTTAACGTCAGGTACAGGTATATTGTGTGTGGGAAATACTCAGGCCTCTACAACATTACCCTACAGCCACTACAATTTGTGTGTCCATGTGCTATGGCAGGACCACTCACCACAGCCACAAGGGGGAATACATATTGCACCTGACCATCTGCAACATGGGTACTCACTGTTCCACACCAGAGGTAGACCACCATTGTTGATATCTGATCATACCCATATTTCCCTGGACATCCATATCCCACCCCCACCCCCAGGCAAGGTTGTCACTGCAAACAAAGTGTATTTATCAAAAGCAGACTTTGCACTTGTGAAGACTGGGGTGGAAGACTTCAAAGGACCCATGCTGGGAGAGTATACAGGCCACTCTGCATGATCCTTGACAATTGCATTCTATGAGCATGTGGAAGGTTTGCATTGATCATGCTATCCCAAATATACCCATGACTTCTCCAAAACAGGACACCTGTCAGGTGTACACCAGCCATATATGAGCTGTCCAAAAGACGGAGTGAGCTAATACATTGCAGAGCAGTAGCCCACAGAGGGAGGACATCTCTGAACAGTACTGGCACGACACTTCAATCCCTCATAATGATCACGACAAAGTGTTGACAGTGAAATTGTCCAGACACTGCAGATAAGGCTCCCCTCAGTCTGTTATTGACACCCACTTACTGTTAGAGGTCCTCACCAACCCTCTTCCAGCAAACACCAGCCACAAGGATGTGGCATAGCAAATTCAACCCCTGGGATCTCCACTGTGTCCCTGCTTGACGGAGGCACAGCACACTAGCCTCAAACGGTGCCTTATGTGACCTACTTTACAGTGGCACAGTAGCCTACTGTACTGGGGAGGCAGATGCCAAACACACTCTGGCTAAGCTTTCATTCCCTAGGGCAAACAGCCTAGTATTGACCTCTACACCCATATGTTTAATTGTCAGATGCACAATGTTTGTTCCTGATAGACTGTTTGCAGGTCTTTATTGCCATAGCATTCCCTGTTTCTATGAACAACTTGTGTATCTGTGGAAGATGTTTGAATATGAGAGGGATCCACTATATCATTTATGTCTCTGTAGTCATTTAACTGTGTGCACTGGGCAGATTGCTGTAATGTGGTTGGTTCCTGGAATAACACGTACAAATACCAGATATGTATGGCCAACTGCTAAACTGAGATATGGCCTAAGTGTGTGAGCATGCCCAGTTCAGGCTTTCCATGGCATGTTGTCTGACATATGTCTCATTTATCAAAGTGTGCGAGCATGCCCAATGTGAGCTTTCCATATGTTGAAATCTGCAGTCCACCACATTTGTGGATGACTGTGAACTTCAACAATATCTCACGTTTATGGCTGTGTGTTGGGTGTCATGTTGTGTACTTTCTGGCCAACTGCTTTCTGTCTGAACACAACAGGGATTATACTGTGCCTGCAGGGTTTGCATGGGTTACTTTGCATACAGTTGTCAAAATCCTTTCATACTGACCAAACACTGTAGTACTGTATAGTGTACAGGTTCAGTACTTTCACTGTGGTGGACAGTATCCTGGGCTTTAGTCCTATCACTGCTTTAAATTTTCATAGTGAGCACAACAGACTGGTTAGGGGCCAGTTTTGCACATATGACCATGTTGCATTACGTTCAGATATGAACTACTTAAACCAGGCTTGTCCAGCATTGGTAGTGTATTCCACAACATAGGTGGACATTGGCAAACACTAGCGATGTGCCCTAGGCCATTTCTAATGCTAGTCAGAGAGTGTGTTTGTCCTTTGACACACATTGTTACTGGAGTTTGCCATGACATATGTCATGGTTAGTATACTGTGCCTCTGTCTACCCGTGACATAACAGTGATACCCAGGGTAAACCTACCATCTCCCATCCACTCATCAAGATTCCTCTTGAGGAGAGTCAATGAGTGACTCTCTGGCCAACCTGTACTGGGAGTTTACTCAAGAGTGGGGGTGGCTTCTGTGTTATGGATCAATCAGTACAGCATGTCCTATGTATGTCAGTGCTGGGGTTCAGGTCTCTCATGTGCATAGCTCACTGCCATTCAGATTGTACAAGGTGCAGCATGTGCATTGATTCCAGCTTGGACATGGCTTTATACATCAGGCACAGCTTGCCTCTGGGCGGGCAGTATGGCACTGTGTGGAGCTGCAGTTTATTTAGTCAGGCAACACTTGGCATCTGTTCAAGCTCTTTGATATTCCTGGTGAGGTACTTTTGGGGTCTTTCCAGTTGATGGAGGTGTCTGCTGAGGTACAACCCACAGGGGCCATTGTACTCAATTGTGAGGCTGATGAAGGATGACTGCAGAGCCACAATGACCTCCCCTTATCTAGATCTGACTACCTTCATGATTAGGTGGGTATATGGTATGTTTCTGTAACCACTACAGCCACATGCTTGTCCAATGCAAGATATCTATCTACTTGTGTCCCCAGGTCTCCTATTACATCTTAAGTACTTAATGGGTTAACACCTATGCGGTAATTGGTGGGCACTTACTGTATATCCACAGGGGTTGACTATACACTTTTCTGCAATTAGCTTGCTGACATGGCTATGGCACCAGTTGTCTGTTTCTATGTGGCCCATTTTGTGGGATGCTTGTGTCAGCTGGAGGGTCAGATATGGTGGCCAGTTTGTAGTCCTCTGCAAATTTGTTCAGACACAGTCCTTCCATGTTGGCCTGTACCTATGGGACATATATACCAAACAAGAGAGGTCCCAGGACCGAGCCTTGTGGGATGCCAGTTGTATCTGGTTTGTAGTCTGACATGGCTGCAGCATTTCTGACCATGTCAGTTCTGTCCTTGGTCTGATTTGCAACCCCTCTACTGACATAGGGGTTTATATTTAAGCTGGTGAGCTTATCTATAATGAACACGTGGGGTATTGTATGGAAGCCTTTTGCAAGGTCCAGCTAGGCTGTGTGGACCACATTCCCCTCATCAATGGCCTTAATGACTGTTTCAAATGAGTCAGACATGTTTAGGGGGCAGGATCTGCACTTATGAAAGCCACACTGGGTAGGGTCCAGTGCAAGTAGGTCCCCAATATCTGAGGTACATGCTGATCCTTTCCATAGCTTTGTAGACCAAGCTTGTCAGGATTCTGGGGTGGTAGTTTGCAGTATCCATTTAGGCAACACCTTTGTGGAGAAGGACCACTGTTGTTGTACATTGCTCTTTGGTTACATATCCTGTGGTAAGGCTGACATTGAGCAGTAGTGTTATTTGGCGTTCCATTCTTCTTGGAGTCCATGTTGGACTCAGGCCAGGACACCATCTCGTACCATTGATGCTGTGTGTTTTGCTTTGTAGATGCTGGCTGTTACCTCAGCATCTGCAATGTCAGGGGGGCCAGCACTCTGCTGGGATAGATATTTGGCATTTGGGGTGGGGGGGGGTTGCACTGCACCTGCCAGGTTGGATGTTGGCAATATGTGTGTGTTTGGTATATTGTTTGTAATATTTGAGTGATTCAGAGCATATCCATGAATTCCCAACAAGGTTCCTACCATCAGTTAAGAAAGCCTTGTGATTATCCTTAGTGTCCTGTACAATTTGTATCTTCATAGGTTCATAGGTTCATACTAGGCTATCCACCCTAGGGCATTTATAAGCCTAGCCAGAATGTGTGTGGCTTTCGCCACCCCTTGCTATGTGAATATTATGGCCATTTAGGATTTACTTTACTGTGCCTCTGTCTGGATGTGACACAGTGAAGACCCCCAGTGTACATCTATGATCACCCATCCACTTGGCAAGATTCCTGTTGAAGAGAGTCAGTGAGGGGCTCTGCCTAACATGGAGTGGAATTCCGTTCCAGGGTGTAGGGAGCCTCTGGGTTATGTATCTGTCCCTCCAGCACATCCTATTTCATTATGTGTTGAGGTTGACATCTCTCGCTCTCACAGCTCTGATGGCTTTGGGTTTTCTGGGGTGGAGCATGTCCATTAATCCTTTGTTGGACATGGCCTTGTACAACAGGCATACAATGCCTCTGCATAGGCAGTATGTGACTGCATACAGCTAGGGTGTCTACAGCCAGGCAGCATATGACATATATTTGAGACCCTTTATCCTCTAGGTGAGGTACCTTTGAGGTCTTTCTAACTGCTGCATGTGTCAGGTAAGGTACATCC
Source organism: Protopterus annectens (assembly GCF_019279795.1). Lineage (NCBI taxonomy): Eukaryota > Metazoa > Chordata > Ceratodontiformes > Protopteridae > Protopterus > Protopterus annectens. The sequence goes on from NC_056726.1 coordinate 1,448,408,469, forward strand.
CAAATGAGGCATTGTACTAAATTATGGGCCTGATAAGAGAACAGTATAGGGGCACAATGACCTCTGTTGACGTAGATGTGAATCCTTTCATGATAAGGTGGCAAATATAGAAGGTCTTCCTAGCCATGTTGGCAATGTGAGCGTCACATGACAGGTTACTGCCCACTTGTGTCCCTAGGTCCCTGATTACTCCTTCCATACGTAATGGATTACCACCTATGTGGTAATTTGTGAGTACATTGTTTGGTATTTGGTGAGACATTCATACTGTCCAGTGTCTTCAGGAAGGCTGAGTGGGGTTCCTGTGTGTGAGAGTGTGGTCTGTAGCATGCTACAGACTGTACAGCAGTTTTGCCTATGGTTAGTTGCACATGGGTGGTCTCCAATGCTTCGTGCATTGTCAGTTACCTGGACATGTGGGTATCTTAGACAGACACAAACTGACTGTTGTAGCCTTGTGTCCCCCCCCGATAGTACAGTAATCCTAACTGTCCAGTAGACAGTATAGATTTTAATTCACATCCCTGTGACTAAATTAAATTAACCATCAAGCAGCCCTCTCAGTTCTTTCTGCCTTAGTTTGTATCACTTGGAGGATCACCTGCTTATTTGCATCTCTATCATTGCTAATGTATCTCCCTACTCTACTATGTGCACAAACTGGTTACTAATCAGCAAGTCAATGTAAAGACACACTCCCAACCTTAATAAACTTTGCTGTCTCTTCTCTCCTTCACTTTACAGGTAGTTTGAATTATTACTTACCCTCTCTGAGGCCTTCACTCATTTCCACTGATTGCCTCTCTGGTTTCTTTGCATTCCACCTGGTTTACACCCCTTGTGCTATCTACCTCCCCCAATACAAAGTCTATATTAGTATCCTGCTGAGCATGGAGCCATCTTTAAATCTCTAGTCTCCCACCAGGACACAAGTGCTCTTCAGCAATTACATTCTGCTAGCTGGTAAGCCATTAGACCTCAGGAATTTATTTTAAAAGTGTTCAGATTTGTAAAGTAATACTTACTTTTTGCTGTATTTGGATTTATACAACTAGTATTCATTTTTCTGATTCCTGACTACTGATCTGCCGTTGTTACCTGCTGTTATTATACCTGGCTGATTGTTTCCTCTCAGCAATTTCCTACTCCTTTGGCTCTGCCCACTCCGTTCGCGCCAGACTCACTCCGCTCCCTTCCCTGCCCCCATATCCCACCCGCCCCTGGGACCTCGACATTTATCCCCACATAACCACACCCACCACATTCCCTAGCCAATCGGAACATATTCTTCTCTCCACCCACTCCATAGCAGTACAATCCCACACCCACCCTTTCCCTCTCTGAACACATACCTACTATATACAATCCCCACTCATCTCAACATGTCCTACACTCACCTTCCTCTCCTACTACTAACTCTTCTAACTATTCTTACCTCTACCTACCTCATAACCTACTATGAGCAACCTTTAAATCCTACCTTTTGTACTCCACACAAACATACCCTAGCTACCCCCCCAACTACACTCACAACCCATCACAGTCCCATATACAGCAACTCATATCTTGAACCTAAATATCATTGTCTCTCACACATCAAATACATTATTCTTCAACTCACAAAACACTTGCACAGCATCAAAACCTCACAACTAACTAACCTTATTCATGGTTTATCATTAATTGATGGGGACATCCACCCCAACCCAGGCCCAAACACAGACATACCATCCCCTAATTCCCAAACTATGAAACCTATGTCTACACCACAAAGTAAACCTCCCAAATCTCTCACAATAGCTCATCTTAACATCCGTAGCATATGTAACAAACTTCCTGCTCTTCATGCCCTACTAGAAGTCCAACAGTTTGACATTCTCTGTCTTACTGAAACCTGGCTGAAACCCACAATAAAAGATTGAAATTATCCCTGGCTATAACATCCTAAGACAAGATCGTCTTAACAAAAAAGGTGGAGGAGTAGCTATACTCTTCAAAACTGGACTGGAAACAAGTAAATCAGCCCTTACCCCACCACATGACTCTAATGTTGAACTGATTATTTCCAAACTCTCCCTAAACTCACACACAACTATTAATATTATCTGCACTTATCTTCCCCCAGGCACCAATTCCCCCATATTAAAAGACCTACTAAACTGGTTTTCAATTAATCTCCTTCAAGAAACAATACTACTAGGCGACTTTAATATTGATTGGAACATGTGCAAACAAACTAATCCATCTACCATTATTAACCTGCACGGATTCCATCAAACCATTAACTCCACAACTAGAACAAATAAAAACAATAACAAAGAAACCATTCTCGACTGTAGTCCCCAACAAATGTATTCAACGGGTACCCTCCCAGACGACCTTAGCGACCACTCTCTCACATACATCATTAGGCACAAAACTCATCTAACAACACCTCCCCTAATTCGCTCATCTCGCAGCAAAAAACATTTTAACCTTCAGCAGTTTCAAAATGAACTCAGCTTGATTAACTGGTCACCTTTAAAAACTCTCCCAATAGATGAAGCTGTTAACCACTTTAATAATACCTTTCTTACTATTCTCGATCATCATGCCCCCATCCGTTCTATACGAATGAAATCTAAGACAGCTCAATGGCTAACAACCAACACCAAACAACTTATCCTTAGTAAGAATAAAGCATGGACTAAATGGAGAACCACGAAAGACTCTTTTGATCACCTTAGCTTCAAACAAAAAAGGAACAAGACTAAGCTTGCTATCAAACAAGATAAAAGGAACTATTACACCAAACTACAGCAATCCTCCCACCACCAACCACAAAAATTTTGGAAATCAATTAACTCACTACTATCCCCCGGCAAGGTTGAAACCCCCAACCCACTAGGCTCCTGCCCTGACTCTCCCCTACAAACAGCTAACGATTCAATAACTTCTTTACTTCAACCATACTTAAACTGGCCAACCAACAAAGCCCTGACCCCTCTTTACTAGGTAATACTAACTGCACTCCACCTCTATTTCAACTTAAACCCATACCTACTTCCTATATTCTTAATTTACTTCAGAAACTCAAACCCTCAACGCATTCAGCTGACAAATTGCCATCGGAATATCTTCAGCCAGGTGCTAAAGCTGTTGCCTACCCTATCTCTATTCTAATCAACAGAACCATAAAAGAAAGTACTATACCCTCACTCTGGAAAATCTCACATCATCCCTCTCTTCAAAGGCGATTCATTTGAGTACTCGAACCACCGCCCTATAGCACTGCTATCTCCTATTGCTAAAATAATGGAGAAATGCATCCACAAACAGCTTTTAAATCACCTCCTATCTAATAACCTTTTAGCTACTTGCCAACATGGCTTTCGTCCCTACCATAGCACCACAACAGCCTTATTATCCTTCATAGACTCCATTAATATAAACCGGAATAACAATCTTCTTTCATCTGCATTCTTTGTAGACCTGTCAAAAAGCTTTGACAAGCTGAATCCCAAGCTCCTCCTACATTGTTTAAAATCTCTCTCTCTCAATAATCTTGCTTTTAAGCTGGTTTTACTTCCTATCTTCAGAATCGGAAACAAGCTGTTTTATGGAACAACAATCTTTCCGAACTTCTCCCTACCACTTTAGGAGTACCTCAGGGCTCCATCTTAGGTCCTCTTTTATTTTCCATCTTTATTAATGACCTGTATCTAGCCACCACTAACTACTTGCATTCAGTATGCCCATGACACCACCATCATCTGCTCTGCCACAACCCAAGCTGACCTCCACTCACTTAATCAAAAACTTTTACCACCATAGAACAATGGTTCTCCAATCACTGCCTTCTTAAACCCTAAGAAAACTAAACTTCTCCTCTTCTCACCCACACACCTGTCTCCCCTATTGGTTTCACACTTACTTCTAACAATGGCACCCTTATTTCCCCCTTCTGAAA
>NC_056726.1:1448412917-1448452053 GCF_019279795.1 Protopterus annectens
TTCTAAACTGTATTGTAGTTTGTTAAACAATTTCTTCTATCATGTTTTCACAACTGAATTCAATTCCATATATAGTTTTAATTTTCTAATAATACCACACATCTCTTCTTTGCTCACACATTACAATATACTTTTTGAAATGTCTACAACTAATAAAATGTTTTCAATTACTCCATACTTTTGCCAGCTGATTAATCTAAAATATAAATATGGTGTCAAAAAATAAGCATTACATTTGAAGACTGAGCTGTTAACAGGTCACTTCCTGTTACCCACTGCAGAAGTGTGAATTCTTCTACCCACATTTAAACAAAAAAGAAAAGGGGCAGGATTCACGAAGCCTCCGTGTAAGAGTTACAAGGCTCACACGGAGGCTGCAGTTAAACGGTGTGACGTCAGCATGTCATGCATATGCATGAGGGCATGCTGAATCACACCTAAGGCTAACACGGTCCATGGAAGACAGTAGGGGGCGTGTCCGTAGAGCGAGCCCTGCAAACGGACACGCCCCCAGAAGAGTAAAAGTCCCGAAAGTAACCCCCACGATACAGTTGTAAAGATGTTTGCCCGTGAGTGGGCTCATTTGCGTGGGTGTGCCCGTCACTTAGCCACAGTTAGCAGTCAGTGGAAAAGCATATAAGAACTAAATATGCAAAGCAAACCAAGAAGCAATAGCATAGCTGTAGAGACGTCGGCTGAAGAGGAGGCAGTCATGGTTCGAGCCCCCACAACATCAATTTTTATTTTTAGTGAAATAAGCATGAAATAAGTCCCTGACATATATGTACATATAAAAAATTATATTTTATGTAAAATGTAATGAAATGGGCCATGTATTTTGAAGAAATGTGAGATAAAAAAAATAAAAAAAAAATTTGAGATGTGCCCATAGCTGAGCTACAGTCTAACAAGTTGAGGCTATCTGCCTGTAGGTGAGCAGTGTTTTAACAGGTGTAAAATGAGTGCCCGTAGGTGAGCAGTGTTTTAACAGGTGTAAAATGAGTGCCCGTAGGTGAGCAGTGTTTTAACAGGTGTAAAATGAGTGCCCGGGGTTGAGCAGCATTTTAACACACTGAAACTGTGTGCCCGTAGCTGAGCTGAGCATAATATGCTTGCTGACAGCCAAACAGCGCGTAAGCCAGTGTGACCCATTTGCGTGGAGCTGCGCACCGCGCCAACAAGCTAACCGGCGGGCAACGTTGAGCAAGCTGTATCAAAACTGCCTTTACACAGACACACCTCCTAGCCTGTGTAGACAGTCATAAAATATAAAAAGCAATGGCCAGGTTCGAACCCATGATACCATGCACCATACCATGCACCACAGTCAAAGTACAGAACCACTAAGCCATGATAGTTGTAGTTAGAAATGCAGTAATAGCATATATATAGGAATGAATAGAAAGAGGAGCATGACAAAGCAGGTTTTGTGAAGCTGATACAATTCCAAAATGGCCAATCACAGATAAGTGCGGGAAAACAGCATATATAACCCCCATAGGCAGGAATACACAGCATAACCAATTATAGAACCGACTTGCAGCCAGGATGTCAGGTGTAGGTACGGGTAGTTGCTTCCGAGCACAGAGGTGGGGCATTGAGGAGTCCAAATATATGGTTTGGCTCCTTGTCCATAATCATGAGGCTCAACTCATGCAGGGCCAGGTCCTGTGGGGAGCATATAGGGCTGAGGCATGGGACCAGTTGGCTCATGATCTCACCAGTGCCACAGGGATACCAAGGACTGGTGAGCAGGTCTGTCACCACCATGCGGACATGAAGAGATGGAAGCAGGACCAACTGAACTGTTGGATCCAGGAGGCCCGGCAAATGCCCAACGCCCCACTACTGAGTAAGTTACATGTAATTATTTATGTAAGAAATTAACCTAGCTGATATTATGGAGATGTGTATTCCAATATTACTTTATTTATATTACAGCTGCAGGTGTCCGTTCTGCGAACAGTCGAGCCTATGGCGATAGGCTGGCATGGTTGCGCCATCAGGCAGGACAGTAATTCTCTCCCTTTAACTGTAAATAAATATATAAGTATGACAGTTAGCAAAAGAGTGCAGTGTAGTCACTAATTAATAAAATGTGCAAGTAACAGTGTAAGAGGGTTTGCAAGTATTGCTTGATTACAAAAGTGTGAGGCAGCCTGTAATCCAAACATAAAAATGAAACATGTCTGAAATAAAAATGTCCCACCTGTAATATAATAGTACATAACCTGCAGCAGGCTGAAAAGTACAGCTGCAGAAGCTGAGTAAAACACATGTGTGAAATATATCCCTGTTGAAATACAGAAACATGACATAAGTGAGACTGTTGGAAAAGATTGCTATAACTACAGGTAAAACATGTCAATAAAGCCTAGAATTAAGTACCATCCTGAACTGTAAAAATAAAACAAGTGAGAGAGTGTGAGAAAGAGGTATGAATCCACCAATAAAGTAGTAATAACTCCTGAATAAAGTATACTGCAGTCAGTACAGAATGAAATGAATGTGACAGGCAGAACCAAACATTAACATGTGTTAAAAACAGTACTGCAGCTGGAATGTGTGTCCCAAAATCTGGATATGTTTCTCTCAGTCTGCAATATGCAGATAGTATGGTTGTCTGAAATACCAAACATCCACAATTGTCTATAGCTATATAAAGCAAATGTAGCAGGATGATGTAGCTGAACAGAGCCAGATATGAATGTGTATGAATAAAAATGAAATGTATATTGATGCAGCAGTAACATTCCTATCACCGACCTGAAGTAGTTATCACATAGGAAACTGTAGGCAGAACTGTAGTGTGTATATATCTGCAGCTAGTAGAAATGTACAGCATATGTATTGGTATTTGAAGTTGTTAATTAAATTTTCTTCACCCTACCCTATAACCATATATAATCCATTCCACGTGAAATTGGTATGTTCAATCACAATTAACACCCCTGGAAATTTGTCCTGTTGGTTCATACATATTTGCATGTACGTTGATGCATCTGCCCTGTTCATACATCCAAACCTGATGGCCTGTTGCCATCAATCAACCCTGCATGTTGTTGGATTGTGTATTGCTGTTCAAATTATGCATGTGTTATGCTTGCTGTTCAATGGCTGGAATATATGGATGTTTGGTTAATGGGAATACTAATGCATGCTGTTACAACTAATTGTGAATGGTATTGTACGTTACTAACCCAAACTGTCATAACATAATGCAAAACATAGGACGACAGGAAAGGCGGGTTCCAGCGGACCCACCTCTCCCTCCCCAGCTGGCGAGTGCATCTGGCAGTAGTGCTCAGGCCGGACCCTCCTCCGGTGGCCCTGTGCCATCTGCGGGTGGAAGTGCTGCAGGGGATGGGACTCGTCCCCCCTCTGCAAGCGTGGCTGGAGGAGAACATCCACTCACCTTCCGTAGTGTCCAGACTGTGGTGCGTAGGGAGATCCGGCACGCTGTGCTTGGGCTCCTACGCCAGCTTGAGGCATGGGTGGCACAACTCACGGGCATGCCTGCTGCCCGGCCTACACAGCCCCCAGCACAGCCCCGTCCTGGGCAGTGAAGGCACAGTGGCAACTGCCCATGGGTGGGGATCTCAGTTCCACTGTTGCCATCTGTAGGCTCATGGGCTCGAGATATCCAAACATCCGTCCCCATCAATTGTGTAACCCCCCAACATGTGTCATACACTGCCCCTGTATGCGTCTTGTTTGTCTTGTCTGTTAACCTACCCAACCTACCTCCCCAGCTATACCGACTTCCTGTACCTGACATACCACTCTCACCTGAAAAAAAAAAAGGGCACACTGTGCCCACAAAAATATTACGCCCCATACATAGCTGCCCATTTTGCACAAATGTCTGCTGGACATGTAAACTGTCAATTACAATTGGCTGTACAACAAGTATTATTGTTGTCCTTACACCTCTCTCAGGGGTGGAAGGTTTCAAATGTCACACCAAATTACAAACATATGCACAGCTGTTGCTGATGAAGAAATGGGCAGCTATGGGCCTTACCTACATCCCTCCTGCAAAACCCGAGCTTGTTTCCCTACTGTCCTACCCTCTTTGTGACCCCTATTTCACCACTTTCCTGTCTCCCCATTTTCATTTCTTTCAAAGAAATTAGTGCGGATGTGCGCAAGAGTAAGCACTTTTAAGCAGTTGTAAGCGGGGATGCGCAGAGCTGAACGCCAGTGCGCATGTGTGAGCTCCGCGCAAACCAGCACTAACCCACTTACAACTGCTTAAAAGTGCCTTAGTCACTGTGAATGACAAGGCCTGTAGTCTGCTCAAAAGCAAAATAAAATCCCACGGTCAGTCCCAAACCCAGGACCTTGGAAGCAGTAGTCTGCATGACTTACCACTAAGCCATGATTGTTATATAAGAACATTGTGCTACAATAAATATATCATGCAATAGTAGGAATGAATGTAAAGGAAATATAGGATGTGTAGTACACAAAGCATGTCATGTATATTTACTGTCAAATGTAGTGGATTTCTATAATAGTAGTATGTGAACAGAAACAGCCATTCTAGTTGGTAGCTAGTAGGTAATAATGTCACTGTAGCACCTTGCAAGCCACACACGTACTCATAGCAGGATAACCACTGCCCATACCCCACAACCTCTTATAGCAAGACATCTGGACTAAGTAATAAAAAATGTGGAGCAAAGGCCCAAAAACAGGGACACATTTCAAATATTGCTCCGACAAACTTAGACAGTTGAGAGAGTAACAGGTTTTGCATTATTTTGGATTTTTGGAAGGGTACGAAGTCTGAAACTGAAATGTTTGTCACTATAGTCTGACTTGAGCCCTGAGTGATTTGCCAGAAAAAGCTGTTTTATGGGATATGGACCAAAATATTAGGCAAAAATGTGGACATCCTGCAAATATCTGTACACTTGAGAGGTATGACACTGACATATTTGAATAGTTAAGAGCCTAGACATAGCAACAGTGACTGAGTTACAGGGATGCCCCACAGACTTCCTGTGAAATGTACAAACAGTAGGTAGAAAGGTGTTACAACACATGCAATGGTAACTATGAAGTACTGAAAGTATGTACCACTTGCACGGCAAAAATAGTGTAGTAATACATATGCTCATGCTAACCAACAGTCACAACTGCAGAATAACAGACAATTTAATGGGTGTGCCCCACTGATATGTACCATTCCATGAGGCAGATAAAAGATGCACCTGAGAGTCTCTGGGGCCTGCTCAGCAGCATACTCAAATACCCTAATAGATGTCAAGGCCCACACCATGGCCAGACCAAACTGCATGCAGTAAGACCCTATCAGATATAGCAAGCATTCCAAGGTGTGAATGTACATGGAAGATAGGAAAGCCACAGCAACACACTACAGTCAAGACACCTAGCAGACATACAAGTAGTGAATGTAAAGGGCAAATATTGAAGCCATAGCAACAAAGTGCAAGAACCACTGCTATATACCAGTTACACCACATGTCCCACAGGGAAGCACACACACCCACATTAACAGTAGTTGTAGTCTTAGGTGTCAGTGTACATACACACATAGTACAGGAAACTGGAGAAATGAATGGAGAAATGTTAATCTACAACACAGCCGGAAATATGAGAGAGATACTAACCTTTACACTCACAGAACAGTGTCCACAGCATACCAGCATGGTCCCTGCCCTTAAAATCTGAAAGGGCTACGCCTATCTCACATACCTTTTTATAGCACTGTCCTGAAATCACAGTGAGAACTGCAATCAGTACACAACTGGCTGCATGCAATTAGCAAATGCTGGCTAACAATTGGTGCAGAGGCCATCACATGGACATATGCAGATACCTACAAAAGCATGCTGTACTCCCAGTCCACACATGCAATACTTTCATTGCACCCTCTGGAGGTAGGGAGAGAGAGAGAGAGAGAGAGAGAGAGAGAGAGAGAGAGAGAGAGAGAGAGAGAGAGAGAGAGAGAGAGAGAATACACAAACAAAAACACTTATTAACAAAACCTACTAGAAAGCTGTCAACTGGAGCAGCAGCAGGACACTGATCCAAAAGGCAATGCAAGCAGCTGTGACAAACACAGGTAATGTAAAGTAATACTTTAAAAGTCTACATACTGTGAACCCTCCATATGTGTCATTGGTCTGTATCTATATGTATATGAAGATGTGCATAGGGCAGGGGACATACAGCAACTATCAGTGAAGGCTGTACATGCATATGTATGTGAGGACATCTATGTGCACATATCAATGTAAGTTGAATGTAGGTTTTAGTGCAATGTACAATGTAGGTTTCACAGTTATGTATGTTTAGCAGTATGTTAGTGTGTGTATACATTTTTGTAAACAAACATGTTGATATACCTATCTATCATATGGATACGTATGTATGTCAATATATGTATGTATATATATATATATATATATATATATATATATATATATATATAATGCATATATGTATACATAGATAGAGAGGGATGTAGGAATACATAGACAGATGTAGCTAGATAGAATATGTAGAAACATATACATGTAATACATACATACAGATATAGATATATGTAGATACATATACATAGACAGACAGATCTGACTTTCTACAGATATGACTGTATATGACGATCTCACTCCCCTGTCCCACCCCTCTGTCACTCTCACCCCTCTCTGTCACACCCCCCTCTCCATATCTATAGCAATATATGTACATCGATATATATATATGTGTACATGTATACAGACATATATATATATATATATATATATATATATATATATATATACATATATACATATAGATATATATATATACATATATATATATATATATATAGAGAGAGAGAGAGAGAGAGAAAGATGTATATATATTCTGAATGAGGCACATGTGTACAGATGTATTGCAACAGGTGCCTGGTGACAAAGGCATGGAGTGAACACCAGTGTCGAAACTGGAGTACCATACCCCATTTCAAATCACCTACACCAGTAACCACCAGATATGTGATTGGCTGCCCACCACTGCATGTGTCAAGGGTGAACAGGGTCATAAATGTGTACAATAGGCTCCCCAATGATAGTCACAGTGACACACTATTCCTGGAATACCTGTACATGGTATATGTCAGCAGACATGGTGTGTCAGCTATGGACATGTAGGTCAGTGTACCCCTCCACACCACACAATGTCTGCCACGGTATGTACCTCACATGACAGCTACAAATATGGAGAAGGACACAGTGACGTACGACACTGTGACAATGCAGTCAAACACATTACCAATGCACAGTGACTGACAAGACCACAGAGTGCACACATACTACCCACATAGAGGTTACCACTCCTGGATTTACATAATTAAGTCACACCCATGACAGATGTCCAACAACCATAGTAACACCTCACACCATCCACAACCTAAATGACCGCTGTGTGTCGTCCTTGACACCACAGTAGAGAGCACATGGCAGAGGTACAGGTTCCTACCCACAGATAAGACATACCCTGCAATAAACCACACAGCACTAAGAAGCAAGACTCCCCATGAGTACATGTCACACATACCCCTGCTGAATGTTAGTCAGATAGGTAATACGCCATATGAGTCACCCTGTGTAACTGTTTGACAGGAGCAGGTACCATCACATCACATGTGTCACAAGGGTCACTGTAGCAGAACAGTATGCTGCTGTAGTCCCAGGGGCAATAGCATATTGTATTGTATTGTATTGTATTGTATTGTATTGTGTTGTATTGTATTGGTATGTAGAGGTGCCTCCTTTGTGGATTGGAACCACTGCTGCTGTACGCCAGTGTGCAGGTACATATCCTGTAGTCAGGCTAGTGTTACATAGCACTTCTATATGCGGGTTTAGCTCCTCTTGGAGGTCATGTAGCATGCAACCGGGGATACCATCAGGTCCCATTGATGCTGTGTTTTCTGCTTTTCTGAGGGCGACTCTCACCTGGACATCTGTGATGACAGGGAGATTACATTCAGCTGGGATAAGTATATCTTCGTTTGGGGGAGAGGGAGGGGGGAAAATTGCACTGAACCTGTCTGCCACAAGGTTGCCAATATCTGTGGGTTCAGTGAATTATTTGTTGTTGTGTACTAACTATGAGCATATTGGAGGGTTTCTGACCAGGTTTCTAACATAACTGAAAAAGGCCTTGTAGTTATCTGTAGTGTCTCCGGTGATTTCCCTCTCAAAGTTGCCCATGGATGTTTGTATGAGAGAACATAGCTCTTTACTATTGCTGATCAGACATGCCTTCCCTTTATGGAATTATGCTCTGTCTTGCAGTAGCTTCCATCTTTTGTTATATAATCTGTTTATGGCTGGGGTCCACCAGACAGGATGCTTTCCCTTTGTGGAGAGTGTCTTGGTCTTATATGGGATTGCATGATCCATGCATTCTCAGAGATGTCCGTAGAAATCATTTGTGAAGGAGTCAGCATTGCGGGTTGTGGCTTCCACTGGCCCAGTGGGCTTAAAGGATACCATCTCAGTCTTAAGAAGTGTAAAGTTTGCGTTTGAAATTTTATTCACTGTAGTCGTTTGTGCTGGTGGTGGAGGTGGGATATGTATATCCAGGGCGATTAGTTTGTGGTCAGATCACAGTAGTTGATGATGTTCCCCATACAGTACCTCGATACAAACCCCCAGAGTGAGGAGGTGCTTTGGACCTGAATCAGTGTGCTGACTGCTGGGGTTTGGTAGTATGTCATATGGAGTGTGCCAGGTACTGTTGCACAGTTGTTGGCTGAGCACTGATACCTGGCCATTTACATGTGTATCCACCAATAGACAGACAGATGCTATATATGGGAGATATGTTGTATCACAACAGTCGAGTAGCATGTGTAGTATGTGTGCCAAATTCTGCTGACATATTTTGCTGATATCATTTTCTTTTCTTTTGCAGGACCATGGCTCACCAGCGCAATCCGGCATACTCTGCAGCCGAGGATGAGGAAATACACCAGAGCCTGGTGCGGGATTTTGCAATACTCTTTTCCCGCACCAGCCAGAATCAGCAGGAGAGGGCTGCACTGTGGCAGGACCTGGTCCATCGGGTAAATGACATAAGCACGCATAATAGGACATATGAGCAGGTACGATATCACTGCAGTGATTTAATCAGAAATGTCCATCAGCGTGCATTGGATATCCACAGGCAACAGGTTGCCACAGGTGGTGGAGTGGCTACACATCCCCCACTCACCAGACTGGAGGGACTACTCCTAAGTGTTGTGGCTCCTGCCCACCAACAACAACAACAGCAGCAGACCTGTATTATGATGGAGGCTGGAGCCACACAGCACCATGACTATGAGCGTGCAGGTAATATGCCATATGTATAGTTGACTGTTGTGTACACTGGCAGTTAATGCATGTGTGAGGTGTGTCCTTGGTTTGTAGCTGTCATTATAGTATTTAATGTGCAAGTGTGATATTCTCAATATCAGCAGCTGACCTGTGAAAGGCAACTGTTGTACTACTGACCTGTATCATACTCAGTAACAATGGCACAGTTGTGCCCACTGACATTAATTTCCTCACTTCTACAGGTCCCTCCGGTGTAACAGCAATGCAGCCTATCCATGCTGGTGAGTGTGTATTAACAATACCTGTAATAGTCTTGATAGTAATAGTAATATTAGGTTCAATCTGTAGTGCTCTGTGTATGCATGCAGGTGTGTCTGTGTCTGTGTGTTGATATCTCGCATACTGAGTAGTGTGCAAGTGTGGAAGTGTGCAAGTGTGTAAGTGTGCAACTGTGTGCATGTGTGCATCTGTGTGCGTGTGCGCGTGTGCGCATGTGTGCATGTGTACACCTGTGCACCTGTGCACATGTGCATGTGTGCATGTGTGCACCTGTGCACCTATGCACGTGTGCACGTGTGCAAGTATGCATGTGTGCATCACTGGTAACATTATGTAGACATTGTAAACTGTGTTTCCTGTTTCCCTCCCACAGGTTCTGGTGCTGCTCTGGAGTCATGCAGCAGGGAACCTGAATCAGGTGCCATGGGTAGTGATAATGATGATATCTGTGTAATGGCACAGGAAGGTGTGCCAGGGTCCGTCATTGGGAGCATCCGTGGGCGTACTGCCCCTGTCAGACATGCCCACAGAGGTCTTACAACCTCAGCTATGTTTCGGGCTGTCATGCAGGCACAGTCACGTATGGAATGGTACACCAGATAGGGTCTGAGGGAGCTGACAGCATGTCGCACAGCCATGAGTGACAGTATGCGTGACATTGCGGCTGCCATCCATAATTTCACCGATGTCATAGACAGACGTTGTGGGGACATATTAGATCAATTCCACAACTACATGCCCATGAGCCAGGGCAATGGTGGATGGTTGAGGCATTGACGTGGGAGTATGCCAGCAACAGCAGCAGCTGGCAGTCATCGCGGATGACAACAGGGCCGTGGCCACCCCCATAGTGCCAGCAGCAGGCCCAGCAATGCTGGGTCTGTGCTGTCATCAGTCTGCCCCAGGAGACCACGTGCACATTGCTCTGGACAGGCCCAACAGGGATCTGTGTCCAGTCAACGAACACCTGCTTCTGATGACAGTTCCCAGTCTGGATTAGTACCGGATACGGTCCGTAGCACCCCTGCAAGGCACAGGTACCATGTCCGTGGCCAGAGACACTGATCTGTATGACCTGGCAGGTACAGTCTGTGGCTGTTCACAAACACCGGTATATGGCAGCCATGAGGTGGAACTGTTTGCATCCATACACACATGTGAATTGACAACACCTAGGGCTACCGTATACATGCACACACTGCATCAACATTGCCCCACCTTGTACTGCTGTCCCTCACCAACACACGTACACATACATGTCAATTGGTGGTATCAGTGGCAGACTCAGGCATACCAAGTTCACACCCTGTGCATATGATGAAACTGTGCCACCTCCTGCAATCTGTAACATCAGTGCAGGTACAGATTAACATGTTGCTGATGCACAGGGTGACTACATAGACGTGTAGTAATAGTACCATGTTGTTAACAGTACAGTGTGCTGATATAATTGTGGGTATATCCCAGCATGCCTGATGCAGTAAGGGTATGATTGTCTTGTACTGTTTTCTACACCCATGGTAAGTACCATAGTGTATCATCTGCACATGTTTGCATACTGGTGGTAAGGATGTCAACAGAAGGCCACATACATAGGTAGCACAGGGGATAAGGTAATGAAAGTATTGATACGCACTGATGGACATGTAAACTGAAAGTGGCACATTGCCCACACTGGACTCTGCAATGTGGATGTTTGAGGATGTTGATATGTGTGCAGTACTACACGACTGGTACATGACACACAGGAGCACCCTAGCACTGCAAGCTCACACCTCATACCATGCTGGACAGCCCCAACACACAAAACTAACTTTCACAGGAGGGAGAGTCCCCATAAATGTCAGGGATACTGTGGTGGCAGGACAGGTAGCATACATCCTACTAAATATGGAACCACTGAGTGAAGGCTCAGTGTCTGTTATTTGACATGTGTATTAGTACAGGTATGAGCACCTGGCTTTCCGTCCGGTTATTGTACATCCTGACGGTACATGGTCTGTACACTTGTGTGCG
This sequence comes from Protopterus annectens, assembly GCF_019279795.1. NCBI lineage: Eukaryota > Metazoa > Chordata > Ceratodontiformes > Protopteridae > Protopterus > Protopterus annectens. The sequence goes on from NC_056726.1 coordinate 1,448,424,557, forward strand.
CTGAGACAGGATCCTGGCCATCTGACCTGTGTATTTCCATGTACATGTGTATAGTGCCTGCATATTTGCACTTTTACCTACTGGAAGTGGTACAGCTTGTTTGTTGTACAATGGACTACATGCAGCCCTGCTTACTGAAGCTTTGTTTGCATGCATGTTTGCTTGCAGTTACCCTGGAACACTGATTCCACCTGCAATGCAGATTTACGGAGCTTCTGTGGATTCCTAGTGATATCTGCATAGCTTACTATATGTATGTCCATGTCTCACTTGACAGAACGTCACTGTTTGTCCTTTTCACATGTACGTTGCCTGTGACACATTGCATATGACTTACCTGGCATTTGACCACGTGAGCAGTCATATATGCCAGCACTAACTAATCACAGGCACTACACCCTCACATACTCACCTTCTGTACCTTGTTCCCCATTGGCCCAATGTGCTGTTAATCACCATGGCAATCACAATACTATGGTAGCATGTGCAAAGGTCACTTGTCATCACCTCTACGGTACAGTTGTGGAATATGAGAGTCATGTGGCAATGTCACAGCTGCCACATGTACACAGTCAAACCTCTCCCCTACCCATGAACGTACAATACATGTGTGAGATGCAACCACATAGCCAAACTGGGGACTAAGCACTCTGAACCCAGTACTGGCATAACCTGTCAGGTGGCATGAAATACTACAGTGACTACAATACCAGTCTGATGTAGACCTGGACTGATAGCAATCCAAACACATGAACACACTGGGGCATTCTTGGAGCCTCAGAATAGCATCCTGCCTGAGCAGCAGACACCTCTGCAGCTGGCACACAGGCATACATTAAGCCAGAACACAGCATGTGCAACACATAGCACACAAATCCTGTGTGCCAAACAGTCACAGCCTGTACAGCTAGACATCACACCTGCTACAGTTGTGTTAGGTACCTTTATTGTCTGGTACAATGAGGTCCCGCTCACCAGGCTGGACAAGGTGAAGGTCACAGTGATATGCCCGTGGGGCACTATGGTCCACCACATAACACAAGCATACAGGTCAGTCAGAGGCATGGACACATATGACTCAGTCATTGTCCATGCCACTATGGCTGACCTGTGATGTACCTCCCTGGAAGACATGATAGGGAACATAGAAGGGCTCTATTAGCATGTGGCACAGGCTGGTATGCCCCTGACCTTGGTTGGCATCATACCCTCACCAAGAATGCTGAAGTATTACTGAATGCTGATGAATTACTGTAGCTACAACACCCTAGCTGAAAGGTTCCTAGCATGTAGTCACTGCATTGCTATGGACCAACTTGTTACCACTCCCACAACAGGTGAAAACATGCAGCACCTGTTCATCAACAACATGTAGACTATATGCCCCAGACGAGATATGTATCCCTCCCTGCTAGGATGATACCATATACAATTCACACTGTATATACACATACCACATGCAGCACCTGCACAGAAAACCACAGTCATAATGTTATCCAGTGCAAATACCATGTATTCACATGTGGCAGGCATCAGACATGGGAACTGTTGAAGGTCACAGGTATATATGTGTATTTGGCACACACATACATCATATGTGTGCATTGCCATTACTGGTTTAATCGATGTCATGCATTATTGTGAACAACAACCCACACACATGGGCATTCTGTGTGACAAAAACACACGTGGCATTTCTGGAATTCAAAGACATAACTAACTGTGCTATGACAGTAGTGAGAGATATTGTAGCAGAGCATGCTATTTGCATTACCTGGAGATTTGCCCTCTTCTGCTGTACTTGTAGGGTGCTGACATCATCTCTGTTTAGAGATTGGAATATGCAGCAGCTGGTGTGTTGTACTGGTTGCCAAAAGGGTCAGTTCTCTCACACATGTAATTGCACACACTCTACTTCCACCACCCCACACACACATCATTTGCAGGATTCAAACCCCTACTTAGCTATGTTATGAAATTAAAATGAAACGCAGTAGCCGAGTGCGCTATTTGCATTACTGGGAGGTTTCTTTTCTCCGGCTGTACTTATAGGGTGCTGACATCATCATTGTTTAGAAAGAGGAATGTGCATCATGTAGTGTGTTCTCCTAGTTACCAAAAGGGACATTTCTTTCATACAGAATTGCACACACACTAACCCCCCTCCACACACAGAGAATTTGCAGGATTCAAACCCCTACTTAACTATGTTACAACACTTGGGACGGACGCATTAGCAGAGCATGCTTTTCGCGTTACTGGGAGATTTCCTTTCTCCGGCTGTACTTATAGGGTGCTGACATCATCAGTGTTTAGAAAAAGGAATGTGCATCCTGTAGTGTGTTCTCCTAGTTGCCAAAAGGGACATTTCTCTCACACACACTAACCCCCCTCACCCAAACTGAGCATTTGTAGGATTCAAACCCCTATTTAACTATGTTATGACACTCGAGAAGGACACATTAGCAGAGCGCGCTATTCGCATTAGTGGGAGGTTTTCCTTTTCCGGTTGTACTTATAGGGTGCTGACATCATCAGTGTTTAGAAAGAGGAATGTGCATCCTGTAGTGTGCTCTCCTAGTTGCCAAAAGGGACATTTCTCTCACACAAAATTGCACACACACTAACCCCCCTCACCCAAACACACAGACTGAGCATTTGCAGGATTCAAATCCCTACCTAACTATGTCATGACACTCAAGACAGACACATTAGTTGAGTGCGCTATTTGCATTACTGGAAGGTTTCTCTTCTCCTGCTGTACTTATAGGGTGCTGACATCATCAGTGTTTAGAAAGGGGAATGTGCATCCCGTAGTGTGTTCTCCTAGTTGCCAAAAGGGACATTTTTCTCACACACCAACCCCTCTCATCCACACACAATGAGCATTTGCAGGATTCAAACCCCTACCTAACTATATTATGACATTTGAGGGAACTGCATTAGCAGAGCGCACTATCCGAATTACTGGGCATTTGTTCTGCATCTGCAGTATTTATGGTGTGCTGACATCATTATTTATACAGAGGTATGTACATCTATTACTACCTGTCAGGTGGGGGATAGCATATATATGCATTTGCAGCCACCTACTTCAGGGTCAGATATGCACATCAGCAATGGCAGGTTATGTTTTATACCATGCTTCGTGACCACAGGAACTGTAACACACAACACAACCAGTTCAGACCACCCCTCCCACATCCAGGACACACACTTTGCTTCCCTAGGAACAGTGCCAAGATATGAAGGTGTTCACATACACCATTCCAGTTGTTAACATCAGGTACAGGTATATTGTGTGTGGGAACTACTCAGGCCTCTACAACATTACCCTACAGCCACTACAATTTGTGAATCCATGTGCTATGACAGGACCACTCACCACAGCCACAAGGGGGAATACATATTGCATCTGACCATCTGTAAAACATGGGTACTCACTGTTCCACACCAGAGATAGACCACCATTGTTGATATCTGACCATACCCACCTTTCCCTGGACATCCATATCCCATCCCCACCCCCAGGCAAGGTTGTCACTGCAAACAAAGTGTATTTATCAAAAGCAGACTTTGCACTTGTGAAGACTGGGGTGGAAGACTTCAAAGGACCCATGCTGGGGGAGTATACAGGCCACTCTGCATAATCCTTGACAATTGCATTCTATGAGCATGTGGAAGGTTTGCATTGATCATGCTATCCCAAATATACCCATGACTCCTCCACAACAGGACACCTGTCAGGTGTACACCAGCCATATATGAGCTGTCCAACAGATGGAGTGAGCTAATACATTGCAGAGCAGTAGCCCACAGAGGGAGGACATCTCTGAACAGTATTGGCATGACACTTCATTCCCTCATAATCATCACGACAAAGTGTTGACAGTGAAATTGTCCAGACACTGCAGATAAGGCTTCCCTCAGTCTGTTATTGACACCCACTTACTGTTAGAGGTCCTCACCAACCCTCTTCCAGCAAACACCAGCCACATTGATGCGGCATAGCAAATTCAACCCCTGGGATCTTCACTGTGTCCCTGCTTGATGGAGGCACAGCACACTAGCCTCAAACGGTGCCTTATGTGACCTACTTTACAGTGGCACAGTAGCCTACTGTACTGGGGAGGCAGACGCTAAGCACACTCTGGCTAAGCTGTCATTCCCTAAGGCAAACAGCCTAGTATTGACCTCTACACCCATATGATTAATTGTCAGATGCACACTATCTGTTGCTGATAGACTGTTTGCAGGTCTTTATTGCCATAGCATTCCCTGTTTCTATGAACAACTTCTGTATCTGTGGAAGATGTTTGAATATGAGAGGGATCCACTATATCACTTATGTCTCTGTAGTCATTTAACTGTGTGCACTGGGCAAATTGCTGTAATGTGGTTGGTTCCTGGAATAACACGTACAAATACCAGATATGTGTGGCCAACTGCTAAACTGAGATATAAGTGTGTGAGCATGCCCAGTTCAGGCTTTCCATGGCATGTTGTCTGACAAATGTCTCATTTATCAAAGTGTGCGAGCATGCCCAGTGTGAGCTTTCCATATGTTGAACTCTGCAGTCCACCACATTTGTGGATGAGTGTGAACTTCAACAATATCTCACGTTTATGGTTGTGTGTTGGGTGTCATGTTGTGTACTTACTGGCCAACTGCTTTGTGTCTGAACACAACAGGGATTATACTGTGCCTGCAGGGTTTGCATGGGATACTTTGCATACAGTTGTCAACATCCTTTCATACTGACCAAACACTGTAGTACCGTATAGTGTACTGGTTCAGTACTTTCACTGTGGTGGACAGTATCTTGGGCTTTAGTCCTATCACTGCTTTAAATTTTCATAGTGAGCAAAACAGACTGGTTAGGGGCCAGTTGTGCACATATGACCATGTTGCAATTTGTTCAGATATGGACTACTTAAACCAGGCTTGTCCAACATTGGTAGTGTATTCCACAACATAGGTGGACATTGGCAAACACTAGCAATGTGCCCTAGGCCATTTCTAATGCTAGTCAGAGAGTGTGTTTGTCCTTCGACACACATTGTAACTGGAGTTTGCCATGACATATGTCATGGTTAGTATACTGTGCCTCCGTCTACCCGTGACATAACAGTGATACCCAGGGTAAACCTACCATCACCCATCCACTCATCAAGATTCCTCTTGAGGAGAGTTGATGAGTGACTCTCTGGCTAACCTGCACTGGGAGTTTACTCAAGAGTGGGGGTGGCTTCTGTGTTATGGATCAATCAGTACAGCATGTCCTATGATTGTCAGTGCTGGGGTTCAGGTCTCTCATGTGCATAGCTCACTGCCATTCAGATTGTACAAGGTGCAGCATGTTCATTGATTCCAGCTTGGACATGGCTTTATACATCAGGCACAGCTTGCCTCTGGGCAGGCAGTATGGCACTGTGTAGAGCTGCAGTTTGTTTAATCAGGCAACACATGGCATCTGTTCAAGCTCTTTGATACTCCTGGTGAGGTACTTTTGGGTCTTTCCAGTTGATGGAGGTGTCTGCTGAGGTACATCCCACAGGGGCCATTGTAGTCCATTGTGAGGCTGATGAAGGATGACTGCAGAGCCACTATGACCTCTCCTGATCTAGATCTGACTACCTTCATGATTAGGTGGGTATATGGTATGTTTCTGTAACCACTACAGCCACATGCTTGTCCAATGCAAGATATCTATCAACTTGTGTCCCCAGGTCTCTTATTACATCTTAAGTACTTAATGGGTTAACACCTATGTGGTAATTGGTGGGCACTTACTGTATATCCACAGGGGTTGACTATACACTTTTCTGCAATTAGCTTGCTGACATGGCTATGGCACAAGTTGTCTGTTTCTATGTGGCCCTTTTGTGGGATGCTTGTGTCAGCTGGAGGGTCAGATATGGTGGCCAGTTTGTAGTCCTCTGCAAACTTGTTCAGACACAGTCCTTCCATGTTGGCCTCTACCTATGGGACATATATACCAAACAAGGGAGGTCCCAGGACCGAGCCTTGTGGGATTCCAGTTGTATCTGGTTTGTAGTCTGACATGGCTGCAGCATTTCTGATCATGTCAGTTCTGTCCTTGGTCTGGTTTGCAACCCCTCTACTGACATTGGGGTTTATATTTAAGCTGGTGAGCTTATCTATAATGAACACATGGGGTATTGTATGAAAGCCTTTTGCAAGGTCCGGCTAGGCTGTGTGGACCACATTCCCCTCATCAATGGCCTTAATGACTGTTTCAAATGAGTCAAACATGTTTAAGGGGCAGGATCTGCACTTAAGAAAGCCACACTGGGTAGGGTCCAGTGTCAGTAGGTCCCCATTATCTTTATGTCTGAGGTACATGCTGATCCTTTCCATAGCTTTGCAGACCAAGCTTGTCAGGATTCTGGGGTGTAGTTTGCAGTATCCATTCAGGCAACACCTTTCTGGAGAAGGACCATTGTTGTTGTACACTGCTCTTTGGGTACATATCCTGTGGTAAGGCTGACATTGAGCAGTACTGTTATTTGGCGTTCCATTCTTCTTGGAGTCCATGTTGGACTCAGCCCAGGACACCATCTCGTACCATTGATGCTGTATGTTTTGCTTTGTAGATGCTGGCTGTTACTTAAGCATCTGCAATGTCAGGGGGCCAGCACTCTGCTGGGATAGATATTTGGCATTTTGGGGGGGGGGGGTTGCACTGCACCTGTCAGGTTGGATGTTGGCAATATGTGTGTGTGTTTGGTATATTGTTTGTAATATTTGAGTGATTCAGGGCATATCTGTGAATTCCCAACAAGGTTCCTACCATCAGTTAAGAAAGCCTTGTGATTATCCTTAGTGTCCTGTACAATTTGTATCTTCATAGGTTCATAGGTTCATACTAGGCTATCCGCCCTAGGGCATTTATAAGCCTAGCCAGAGTGTGTGTGGCTTTCGCCACCCCTTGCTATGTGAATATTATGACCATTTAGGATTTACTTTACTGTGCCTCTGTCTGGATGTGACACAGTGAAGACCCCCAGTGTACATCTACGATCACCCATCCACTTGGCAAGATTCCTGTTGAAGAGAGTCGGTGAGGGGCTCTGCCTAACATGGAGTGGGATTCCATTCTAGGGTATAGGGAGCCTCTGGGTTATGTATCTGTCCATCCAGCACATCCTATTTCATTATGTTTTGAGGTTGACATCTCTCGCTCTCACAGCTCCGATGGATTTGGGTTTTCTGGGGTGGAGCATGTCCATTAATCCTGTGTTGGACATGGCCTTGTACAACAGGCATACAACGCCTCTGCGTAGGCAGTATGTGACTGCATACAGCTGGGGTGTCTACAGCCAGGCAGCATATGACATATATTTGAGACCCTTTATCCTCTTGGTGAGGTACCTTTGAGGTCTTTCTAACTGCTGCAGGTGTCGGGTAAGGTACATCCCAAATGAGGCATTGTACTAACTTATGGGCCTGATAAGAGAAAAGTATAGGGGCACAATGACCTCTTTTGATGTAGATGTGAATCCTTTCATGATAAGGTGGCCAATATAGACGGTCTTCCTAGTCACATTGGCAATGTGAGTGTCACATGACAGGTTACTGTCCACTTGTGTCCCTAGGTCCCTGATTACTCCTTCCATACATAATGGATTACCACCTATGTGGTAATTTGTGAGTACCTTGTTTGGTATTTGGTGAGACATTCATACTGTCCAGTGTCTTCAGGAAGTCTGAGTGGGGTTCCTGTGTGTGAGAGTGTGGTCTGTAGCATGCTACAGACTGTACAGCAGTTTTGCCTATGGTTAGTTGCACATGGGTGGTCTCCGATGCTTCGTGCATTGTCAGTTACTGGACGTGTGGGTATCTTTGCTGAATATGGATACTCCCCCTCCTTTTATGGTTTGGTCCAGGTTTTGGGGCCATAATGCATGATATGAGGTATAACCTGGTAGTGCTGGTGTGCTCTCAGGAGCCTTGCTGCAGGTTTCTGTCACTGCACAGACATCGATGTTCTCCATACTGGGGAGGGCCTCGGGAGCATGCATGTTGAGGTTTAGACGTCTGGCATTGGGCAGCATTACCCTTATGTTTCTTTCCACTTATGTTTTCTAGGGAGGTGGGTTAGTCTTTTCAGCCTTGCCTACAAAAGGCTCTATGGAGGTGGCAAGAGCCTTAGCCAATATCCAGATGCCCAGGGGTAACAGGTGCAAGCCATCCCTGGCAAAGTACCGTGGCTTGTCAAGCATGACATCCCAAGCAGACAGACATTAGATCCCCTTGGAATGACACCAGTAATTGTGCCACTTGTTAAAGCTGATCATTCTGTGTTTGTACTGTGGCATCATTCTTGGTGAGGGTAGGATGCTGCACAAGGTCAGTGTCATACCGGCCTGGACTACATAATCGAAGAGCTCATCTATGTCTCTTTTCATGTAGTCCAGGAAGGTACATCTCAGGTCATTCACGCCAACATGGACAATGACTGCATCATATTTCTACTTGCTTTGGGGTGACCTGCATACTTGTGTTATGTGGCGTATTGTAGCAGCCTACAGGCAGCTTACTGTACCCTTTCCCTTTTTCAGTCTGGTGAGCAGGACAGCAGTGTGTCTGACTATGGAGTCACCTATTACAACTGTATCAGGCATGTTGTTTCTCCTTCTGGCCTGTGACTGTTTGGCACACCAGCTTTGTGTACTATGTGTTGCACGTGCTATGTTTGGAGGTAGTGGTTGCTTGGGTGTCTGCTTTGGAGGCCTCTGTTGATGTGGTGTGTTTGTAATTAGAGTCTCCGGGAATGTTTTTCTGTGTTTATGTCTTTGCTTTGCAGTTGTGATAGGTCTGTGTGAGACTGGGTTTGTGGTGTGTGTGGTTACCTTCTCCTCCTGACTAGTTTTGACAGTACTGAGTTGAGAGAGCTCAGCCTCCGGTTTGGATAAATGGTTGCATCTCTCACATATATTTGTATTTCTTGGGGGGAGGAGAGGGTTGTCTGTGTACATGGGGCAGGTGTAACATTGCCTCAAGATTCACAGATTCAACTTGTTGTAGCTGGCCTTAGTGGATTGTATGAGTGGACATATTTTATTGCCATACTACTGATCAGAGATTACTTCCCTTTTTAGGTTTGCTCTATCATGTAGTAGCTTCCTCATTCTCTTGCATGGTTTGGTAATGGCTGGGGTCCACCATGCCAGATGCCTGCGTGTATGGCATTGTGTCTTGGTTTTATTTGGGATTGCATAATCCATGCATTTCTGGCAGTGTTCATGGAATGCCTGTATAATGGGTTCTGAGGTGTGGCCCATATTTTGTACATGCACAGGGTCTTTAATGGATTCCACATCAGTTTGGAAGAGTGCAACATTTGCTTCACACATGTTTTTCACTGTGGTTTTCTGGCCAGGGACTGTGGTCAGGATGTGTATATCCGGTGTGATTACTCTAAGGTCTGATCTTACCAGTGAGGGATACACTTCTCATCCTGCCATCCAGTACCCGTGTTGCTGATTATCACATCCAGTATGCTTACCCCTCTTGTGGGAGTGGTACGTTGTTCCTGAGCATTTTGGTTTATGGATTCTAGGAACCTTTGTCCTAGGGTGTTTGAGCTAGAATAATGCTCCCAGTCTATGTTTGGGTATTTTCAGTCACCCAATATAATGTGGTTTGGAGAGCTTGATATATTCATGTATTCCAACATAGGCCAAGTGCAGTTCCTGGTGTTAGGACGGTAGTCTGTAACAGGCTATAAACTGGGAGGCAGTTTTAGCCACTGTTACTTGACCATGGCTAGTCCATGCTGCTTCTTGTTGTGGTAGCAACATGGGGGTGTGGTTATCCTTGACAATTATTTCTAGTCACCCTCCTTTTGTAGCTTGTTCCATGTTTTGGGGCTGTACAGCACAGTATGAGGTGTAACCTGGTAGTGTTAGGGTGCTGTTGTGAGCCTTGACCCAGTTTTCTGTGTTAGAACAGATATCAACATTCTCCATACTGGGGGAGTTTAGACTGCATGCATCTTGCTGTTTAGACTTCTGGCATTGGGTAGCATTACATCTAGGTTCTTATCCCTTGTGATACCTATGGAGGTGGGTTTGTGTTTTGAGCCTTACCTATTCAAGGCACACTGGGGGTAACAACAGCCTTTGCCAGTATCCATAAGGCCAGGACTGATAGATGCATGCCACCCCTAGCAGGTGGAGCATCATGTCATGCTCAGCATGTCATCCCAGGCTGGCACACATTGGATCAGCTTTGACTAACAGCAATACTTCAGCCAGTTATTGCAATTGAACATCTCATCTTCATATTGTGGCATCATGCTTGGTGAGGGTAGGATGTTAGTCAGGGTCATCAAGTTTGCATATACTACATGGTGTTACATTGCTTAACACATGGCAATCATGCCTCAGGTGGTGCTGCAGGGCTGCCTATGTTGGATGCACATACTACACTCCCTGTACATATTTGAAAGCAGGTTGTGTCAACTTAGGCGTCCCTTTTACTATATGTGTGAGTCGGAGATAGGTATCATTTCCAGGGTCCCTACTGAGGCAGTGTATGTGCTATGCATTGCCGCTTTGCCAAGGCCAAGGCATACTGGGCACGCCTCCTTCTGCCTACTGGGGCAGGCGAAGGTTGTTCCTCCTCCGAGTCATGCTCTGCCTGTGATTGACTTGGCAATGGTGGGGGGCTGTTTGGCCCAGCCCTATGGTGATCCTGCTGCAGCTGTTTTCACAGAATCATATTATGTAGCATAGCACATACCATGACAATTTGGGTACATGTAGTTGGTGAGTACTGCAAGGCTCCACCAGATGTATCCAGTCACCGGAACCGTGACTTGGGCAGCCCAAACACACACTCAATTACATTTCGCGTTTGTGCGTGTACCTCATTATGGCGTTCCTTTTCAGGTGTGTGTGCATTTCTGATGGGTGTCATCAGCCACGGCTCCAGTGCATATCCAGCATCCCCCACTAAGTGAACATGTGGGATATCCCCACTGGCAAATATTTGGTACAGCTGCGTCAGATGCCAGATATGGGAATCATGGTAGCTTCCAGGGCAGCCAGCACACACATTCATTATTATGCCCTGGGCATCACACACGACCTGGCAGTTGATGGAGGGGAAGCCCTTGCGGTTAATGTAGGCCTGACCCCACTCACCGGCTGGTGCTTTGATACGTATGTGCATGCAGTCTTTTGCACCCACTACCTCAGGGTATTCCGCTATCTGCTCGAAGAGATGCATATTGCTGGCCAATACCTCACAGGCATTGGGGAAATATACATGATCACCGACATGTGCTGACATGGCATCCAGGAATGGGTGCAGTACCCTGGAGGCTGATGCCTGTGATATCCCCATCATATCACCAGTTGGTCTCTGGAAGGTACCTGTTGCTAGTATTCTTAGGCCAACACATACTTTGGTTTCCACTGGGATGGGTTCCCCTCTGTTGGTTCTGTGTGTGAGGCTTGGCCTGCACAGCTCAACAATTTGCTGCAGGAGGTCTCTGTCCACTCTATAGCGCTCCACTATCTCCAGCTCATGTAACCCCCAGTAGGTGACCCTGGGCCTGTACACTCTTTTCTGTCTCCTCACTGTGGGTTGTCTGGCAGCATTTGCATTGTCACCACCCTCAGCAAGTCGCCTATGTCTCCTTATGACAGCTATGGCAGCCCCTAGCATTTCTGCTCTGAGTGAAGCTTTTTCAGTTTTCACCTCTAATAGCTTACTCCTGTCTTGCAGTGTCTCTTGAGAGAAACATCCTGCACTGCTGTTTGCAGAGTTTTAAGTGCTGGGCTGGGCTAGTATTCTGCCTGTGTAATTCCCTTCTTCTAATTGTTTTCACCTGCTAGCTCCAGCAGTATTCCCTGCTAACTTCCTACTATTTCTGTTGCTTCCTTTTTCCTTTCTGTTTCCTTAGGGGGGAGCAATGCGCATACCAGCGGAAACATGCTCACAGTGGCTTACACGCATGCATACATGCTTACACAGTTTAGAATCTACTTATTCGGGTTAAAACATGCGCACACCAGTGCAAACAGTCTTAAAAGTCTGCCAACAGGCTCACACATGCTCAGTCTGCCTTACACGCATGCACACTGCCCTACTTGCACCTCCTGGCATGCACACGTGCGCATGCATGCCCAGCAAGAAACTTTGGTGTTGGCTACAGTGTACACCTTCCATTTCTTGACTTTCCCATGCTTTTCTTGTGGCACTCCTCTTTCCATGATATGTGTCTGACATCTGTCACGTAACACTGTCCTCCAATGAACTGCATTTCCTTCTGCCATTCCCCCCTGTGATGTCAGCTATCTCCTACTCTGTTCCTCCCCCTTATGTAACTCTTACACTACTCGGAATGTGCTCATTTGCTATGTGACAGTGGGATTCAGTATCCTAACACTCATTTACATAAGATTGCCTACTAATGCTTAGTTACATGTCTTAGACTCAGATTCCCCCCTTAGCAACCCCTAAACGGTGGCCATGTTGTTTTTGGTCTGCTGGTCCCTGCATTGTAAATCCATGTATTGCATAAAACCCACATTTGTGGGTTTATAACCTTCATTTTTATGTTTTATATAGTGCAGCCCGTTTGCGCTGGGCTGCGCTGCATTTAAACATCAGCAATCTACTTTTTTCTCATATTTGCATCGGGGTACCTTGCCAATGGCCACATATTTGGCCATTGGCATGCTGCCTGACACATATGCACCCTTTATTTGGAGCTGACATGGCTCCATTGTGTTATTTGCAGAAACATACTCAGTTGTCAACTGAGTACATTTCTGCAGCTAACACGACTCTTACACGGGCTGGTTTCAGCTTTGTGGATCGCTAATCTACCTTATTTGCATGCCTTTCACCTGCAAGTGAGGTGATTAGCATATCCACACCCAGTCCGTGTAAGAGATGTTTTAGCTGGTCTCTTACACGGAATTTCGGGCTGTTCCTGGATCGCGAGGGCTGCATGGAGTCTTACACTACTCTTAGACTCCGTGCAAGCCTTCGTGAATCCTGCCCAAGGTCTTAGTACACTGATCTTAAATGAGTAAGTGAACACTGCCAATGCATTAAGACAACAATGTCAGCTGTAATCGCAAGCAGGTAAGCTTAAAGTATTTAATCCAGCCAATGACATACGGCAGTTCCAACAACAGACCATAAACTTTAAACTTTAAAATATAAAGGAAAAATAGTTAATCAGTTTTGTCCATATAAACACTGTCAATAGACTTCTTCAGAACTGTTATAACCCATGTGTGTCAGCACTTAAATGCCTTCTGCAATCTTAAAGATGTATATATTAATATGTGTCATTAAATATAATGATTCATTTAAAATGTTTTGCAAGCACATTTCATTTAAAAATACTTATGGATATATAATAATTTTTAAAATTGCTGTAAGAAATAAAAAATATAAACTAATTACAATTTAGCAGCCCTCAGCTTGGGACTGGAATAATCACAACAGTGTTAATAACTCTTGCAGGAGTGGGGAAATGGCATTTAATCTTAATTGCTATTTAAGCCCTGTGATTGCAAAGCCTAAATACTTGTAGAGCATTAGCATGATGAACAGTAGAGTTCATTGAATAAGCATGTTGCTCATTGTCCATTCATGATTCTAGGCACCGTTTTGTGGCCATAAATCAGTGCTGGAAGTATGAGCCCACGATGTAAACAAAAATACCTGCCTGTAGGTAAGCAGATTATGTGATCACAAGTACAGGCAGTTTATATGAATTAAAGCATGGGTTGTGGCCATAAAACAGTGTTGGAAGCATGAGCCCACAATGTAAACAAAAATACCTGCCTGTAGGTAAGCAGATTATGTGATCACAAGTGCAGACAGCTTATGTGAATTAAAGGCATGGGACTTTTACATATGTAGATGCAGAAAACTTGCAACTGCATTAATTTACACAGAATACAATGTGAACAGTGCAGGGATAATTATGAGGGGAGGGTAAAAGGAAAAAAATGCACTCAGTTAATGCATTCATATGTGATGATGCCAGAAAGAAACATTGATAAATAATCATGTTTTCAACAGTTTACCCATGTGCATTAGTTAAAAATGGATATGATAGCAACAGATGTGAGAAGAACTCAATGCAACATTGTAAGGAAGGGGAGTAAATACGATACTAATGTTGATAATGTGCCGAGTTGAGATAATAGTTAGCAAGGACAGTGGATACATTATGGGCCATTCACATACAGTGCAGTTATTCCATATGACATATACATACAGCGAATGTATGTGTGATAACTGACTGTATTGCTGTAGCCTATACTACATCCTCTATAAACAAGGCATAAGCCATGCAACAGTTCTGTCATGCATAGCTGAAAGATACATGTTTTAATGTTTGTCATTGGACATCCATTGATTAGGGGGTATATTGCAATGACACATTTTAGACAAACATGTTTTCCATATACATGTACATCATAAGCACTAATATAATAGCAATCAAAATACACAAGTGACAAATGATAATACAGATCTAGCATGACTTCATGGACTCCATTTGTAGATGTAGTGCATGTAATACAGAATTTTACTGGGCATTCTCACAAGATATTACAGTGAAAACTGCCATAACAACATGTAATCAACACAAACATACATATATTATTTGCATTAAAAATAAATAAGTACATAACATTGAGAATAATAACTTCATGCAGTGTTGTTTGTGTAATGTCAGTGCATTCATAGAATGCTATCCTTGGCTGGAACTGAACAGCAAGCCCAACAGCTACAACTGTGTATGAATCACATGCACCATGGTGGAAGTCTTATCAAAGATGTGCGATCCACCTATGTGAAGTCATTACAAAATATGATTGTGTTTAAATTTGTGTGAGACAAAAGGATGGGGAGATTTCTCCCACTGTAATTGTATGTATTGTAACACTTGTGGATGTGATTCATGCATAACAGTAGTAAGACATGCAAATTTTACAGTCAGTCAATGTGGGTTTTGGACAACTGACTATGTGATGACAGAAGTTACAAGATATTAGAATGAATGAATGTATCACAGTACCACTAGTGCTACAAGTATAAGATATTTTTTCTTTGAAGCTATGACATCATAGCTGCAAGGGAGATGTGTGCCTGTCATTTCTTTAAAACAGTGTTTCGCACACAACATTGCCTGCTGCTATGTGTACCTGGACACACAAAATGGTAACACAGTCATCACTATGATGGGAAAATAGCAATCAGCCGCAATGTGTGGATAACCGTGGATTTGAACACAATCCTTACTAAAGCAGAAGGATACAGAGCATAGTCTCATGTCCTCACTCCAGAGGAAAAGCCTTAGTAGTCCTTATGGGAAAACCAAATATCATCCAATGATTGCATCAGCATTATCAAAGAAAGCATTTCCATGTGAAAAAGGAGCAAAAATCATTGCAATAGTGATCCTGACCCATAAATGTACAGAGCAGATAGCTGCCTGCACATTCATAGACATAGTGACACAAGTGAGTCTAAGGAGTAATGACTGGATTTGAACAGACTACTTAAGATTGCAAGGTACAGAACACTGCCTGACTCACAAATGCCACACAAGACGCTGTTTTACAATTGTGACAGTGCACATTTGAATGGATAATATCACCATTCTTTCATACTTTGATGTTCCTTTAAAATTGTATGAAGGTGATTGAAGTACACAGAAGCACTACACATCTGCAAATACTACATAAATTGCAAGCCTTCTCAGTACTCTATGACAGACAAACACCCAGAGACAGTAGTCCATCATTGCTGGAGTCAGAACTCCTTCCAATGCACTTATACAGTCTCGAGAACACAGTGCATTTTAGAGAGCATGGAATCAACAGAGAGCACCACAGGGTAACTCATATGATCACTTTGATCTGTTTCTTTTTCGATGGCATGAAGTAAGCATTTTGTTTCCAAAAAATGTTTATTGTCTGGAGGTAATAGAAATATTTGGGCTTACCCTCTGCTAGGCAAAATATTGTTGCCTAAGTGGAATTTTACAAAGGGAGTGTTGTAGTGGACACAACTGTACATGATAGAATACACACAGTGACATTATTTACACAGTGTTGGATTCAACCCACTGCCTCTCTATTTACACAATCTATATAGCATAGAATTAACCACACCCAGCACAACAGAACTGTGAGTTGTATGGGCACAGTATGCAATTTTGACATGCTGACCTCATCACTGGAATGGAGAGAAGATGTTTGTGATAAAAGAGGGATAAGGGGATGGCGGCATCCTCTCCCATGTTAAAATCATCTGCTGAGTGGAAATTGATGCAACCCGATTATTCAGGAAGCTATATGTAACTGACATTGAAGCTACACACACAAGTTCTCAAATGTGAGATTTTAATCTCTTACCTATCTAATTGTACAATCTACAGAGTGCAGTATTAGCCTCAAGCACCACAGGACAAGTCTGACTCTTAAGGAGACAGAGTGCATTTTTGTCAGGATGACTTTCTCACTGCGTTGCAGATAAGAAGCTTGTGTTAAAAGCAGTATAAACTGCAGACAGCTGTACCCCAAATTAAACGTTTTCTCCTAGGTGGAAGTGGACACATCATATCTGTTGCTGAAGGTTTACTTCCATGACACTAGAACCACACATACACTGGAGTTCACCATTGTCAGATTTGAACCACCTAACTAACCAGTTATGACATCTGCAGAACACCATATAATCCCTCAAGGACAAAATATAGCATCACCTTTACTCAGTCAGAATATATAGCAAATCTGCTGGCTGACAAATTCAGCTCAAATTTCATTTCCCCATCACCCCCAGTTGTCCCTCAGAAAATACCGTCTACCACTCCACTGCCAATTATCACCAAACAAAAGGTTGTTACTGCACTGTAAAGCTAAAAACATGGCTTCACTAGGGTCTGACAATATATCACATTGTCTCTTAAACAGTGTAAATCAGGAATTATCTAATCCATTAGGATCTCTATTTTAACTACAGCATCTGGACTAGCTTTATCCCAACAGAGTGAAGGACAGACACAATCTTCCCTCTGCATAAAGGGGGACCATCCACTGACCCAGGAAATTACAGACCCATCAATGTGAGTATACACACACACACACACACACACACACACACACATATATATATATATATATATATATATATATATATATATATATATATATATATAAAATCTGTACGGATCCCTGAATGGCAACATCACCGAAATGGATTTGGCCGGGCATAATTGCGCGAAAGTGCTTTTCACCAAGATGCACTTTTGCGTAAGTACAGTTGAGATCGCACTACAGTGGTGATAAGGGAAAATTCCCTTTTCCCCACTGTAGTGCGACCTTGGAGTGAGAATATTAAAGTAGGGGTGGTGTGGGGGGTACAGCCCCCCACGTGGGGGGTGTAGGCGTTTGCCTCCCTGCAAAAATGTAAATGTAATGTATTTTTTGTTTTTTAACACACTTTAATGAAAGCGCTTTTTCGGTGAAAAGTGACTTTGTTAAAGTGTGTTTGGTGATTGTGGATTCGGACTATTGAACTTTCATTCAATAGTCCTAGATCCATACATATATATATCTGTATACACACACACACACACACACACACACACACACACACACACACACACACACACACACACACACACACAGACACGCAAAAATATATTTGTGTGTGTGTGTGTGTGTGTGTGTGTGTGTGTGTGTGTGTGTGTGTGTGTGTGTGTGTGTGTGTGTGTGTCTGTGTGTATGGAAGTATAATACATAATGGTTTTGGCTGGCAAGATAATTAATGTCATATCACAGACAGGTTATGGGTTATTATACTTACACAACTGAGGGGTGTTTGCAGTCCCAAATGCATCCTCTCATAAGCTAAGAAGGTATTTTTTGTGATTCTTCATGTCATTGCGGTGGTGTCAACATTGCTCCCTGGTGTGTGGAATGTCTTTAGTTCTGGAGACAGTTTTAGCCAAGCTATTCCAAGCCTCAGCCTTATACTGAGGCCTGGTATATTCTCCCTGCAGTAGCCTGCAACTCTAATGTTTCACAAGGAATGTCTCAAAAATCCTGAATTCATAAATACCCTGCCTTTTTGCTCTAAATGTCATATTATCTCTACCATTACCAGCAATCTCTTCAGCAGTCAAGCCACAAATAAACATTTGAATTGGCGCCCAATTCAGATCTCACTTGTAACAGGTTTGACATAAAGACTCAAAGTTTTGCTAACTGCATTTGCACTATTGGAAACACAGCTATGGCTAGACAAACACATTTTCAATGAGTGCGTCAAGAAGTGCAGGAGATGTTAAAAATGGCATTGAGATTTGGCCATGTGCAAGGCTCAAAATCTTGGAACATGTTCCACTGTTAAACCATGATATGCTTTATGGTATTCGTTATAATCACAGTTTGTCTGACGGAAAAAAAGGAATGACTTGGGACATGTTGGCATGTTGGGAGTTAGACACTAAGATTGAGTAGTATGACTTGGGAATCAAATTCAAGAGAAAATAAAGGCTAAAATGCTAAACTTTGTTGATTAGCTGTCAGTGCCACAGGAGGACTTACTTATTATCATGTTAGTTACAGGCCTACTAATTTAAAACTGACTATATATTTATTTATTTGTTTAACATTTGTTAAACGAGAAAGTCCGACTTGGAACAAAACCAATTTTCACTGGAGGCCCAGGGAGAAAGGCTCCAGACAGTATACATACTTAAGAGATGCTTGTATATCTGTGACTATACCTAATCATGGTACTCGATTTCTGTGTAAAAGGCATTGATTGTGTTGTAAATACATCTCAGAGGCACACAGTTATATGGCTTGAGTAAGGCATGGTAGGTTAGGTTTCATCCATGCTTCATAACATATACATATAGTTATGACATGTCATAACTTTATAATAATGACAAAAATGTTGTGCATGTTATATCTATTATGTGAATTCTACATTAAATATAATTGGTGTCATGTTTTACATAATTTACACACATTATATTGGGACTATATGTCAAGCAGTAAGGCTACATTTGTTGCAATAAGCCTAGTTATAATACTCATGTGCATTTACTGTGACATTCCTAATCAAAATGTTGTGAAAAATGGCATTCTGACCTCCTCTGTAAAAGCATCCGTTAACTGGATTAGAACCCTGCAGCAGCTATTCTATTTCTTTGAGGTCACTTCAATTATACCTTGTACAACAGGGAAAAATAACTGACAGGTAAAATGTATTTATTGAGGACTTTTCAGAGAGCTGGTGACTGCACACTTGCACCAGGCTTGTTTATGCTACAAAAGGTAGCCTAAATTTAATTTTTAACTTTTTTCCTTAGGCAGTGAACTTTCTTTGTACACTACCAAGTGGAGAGTAAATGCAAGAGGCATTAGAGAAAAAAGTAAATATAATAAAAACAGACAGAGAAAATACACTGAAAGGAAAATGTAATTCAAGCATAGGTTATACCTATCCGTGACCAGAGGAAAAAGTGCATTACAGTGACACATTCATCCTTCTCACATCCCCT
Source organism: Protopterus annectens (assembly GCF_019279795.1). Classification (NCBI taxonomy): domain Eukaryota; kingdom Metazoa; phylum Chordata; order Ceratodontiformes; family Protopteridae; genus Protopterus; species Protopterus annectens. The sequence continues at coordinate 1,448,444,143 of NC_056726.1, forward strand.
TACACATATGAAGTTTAATTTCCGGCACATATTATCAAGGCTGTATGTACTGCCAAATAATATTAAAGTGGCCCTGCAATACCTCACATGTAGTTAGCAAGACTGGGGATAGTTGATTTTCAAACAAAAACACAGTGATATAAAGTATGTGTAAATATGGATTCAAAACACTCTCTTTAAAATTCACAAACCCAACCAAACGAAAAACACTGTGCTAAAGTGCAGAAGGAGTATGCAGAAACAGAAGACTCCCAAATCACAAGCAGCAAAAATTAATTTATTGTGAGCGCTTTCATAGAGGTCAATACTCCCAGATGTCTGAAGAAGAGCCTTCTGTTTTTGCATACGCCTTCTGCACTTTGGCACTCTCTTTAAAATTATCACTTCATGGGATTCAACAAAGAATCAACTATTTTATTCTTCTAGAATCAATACACTTGTGCCACAGGGAAAGTTTCCCAATATGTTGAACTTATTCACTGGGTGCTCTCCACAGTACTGATGACAATACTCAAGAGCAAGGCTTGTTTGCACTACAGAAGGCAGCCTAAATTAAATTTTATGCTTTTTTCCTTAGGCAAGGAACCATGTTTGCACATGGTTGTGCAGACCACAAATGTAAAAGGCATTAGAAAACAAATATGACTGAGAAAAAAAATTAACAGTACAATTAATTTAATCAATGTGTATAACTAGCAGTGACCAGAGCAAGAAGTACATTTAAGTGATACAGTCATCCTTCTCATATCTGCTTGCAACATCAGAAATATAATTGTGGAACAAATTATCAGACATGTAGTCAATAACAAATAAGTGAAAGCGGGTAGATAACAGCTTACATGCTGTTAGCAATACTTAGAATATTTGAGTTTCACAAAACACAGTATACTAAAATGTTTAAATATGTATTCAGACTAATATCTGTAAAATTAATAATTAACTGGAATGAAAGCCTACATCACCTGTTTTAATTATGTCAGGTCACTTTACCTTGTGCTATAGGAATAGTTATCTGACAGTGGAATGTATACACTAAGTAGTGTTCAGAGTGATGACAGCTGTCACCAGCACCATGCATGTTTGTGCTAAAGAATGCAGCCCAAATTAAAAGTTTAACTTTCTTCCTTAGGAAGGTAACCTAGTTTGCATGCTGCTGACTGAGAGTAAATGCAAAAGGCATTAGAAATAAAAAAAATACAGAGAAAAACACTAACAGGAAAATTAATTCAAGCAATGGACTTACCTAGAAATGCACAGAGCAAGAAATGCATTCAAGTAACACATTCATCTTTCTAACATCTCCTTTCAACATCAGAATGTAATGTCTGTCACACATTATTGGACTTGTAATTAATGCCAAATAATGGAAAAGTGGACAGACAATGGTTCACATGCCATTAACAATACTGAGAATAGTTTTTTAAACAACAATACAGTGATATCACAAACTGTGAGTAAATAAGAATTCATACCACATCTATAAAATTATCAGTTAACTGGATTTGAACCCTGAAACTGATATCTTTTTTCTCTAAGCTTATTGTGCTTCCACCTTTTTCCACAGAGAAAGTTACCTGAGTTTTTTTCTCCTTAGGAAGTAAAGTATAGTTCAATGCTACAGATGCTACCAGTCCACACTGTACAATGCCAAACACACAAATGACGAGGAGAACACCTACAATAAAAGTACAGATATAGGAGAAACATTATAAAACAATTAGTTAAAATGCATTATTTTGATATTTTCTCAACCTTGCTGTGTTCAAACTTGAACATATTCTCAAACATCATGACATTCACAAAAAACAATGCTATCTGTGGGTTAGAACTCCAGAACACCAGGGCATTCACAAAACACAGTTCAGATTCTTATCAGTGTGTGCCACACACAATGTATGCTGTGACGATAGCAAAGAGATTAGCAATATTCAATATGTGACATAGTATCAATTGACATAATAGTTGCAAGAGCAACAATTCTTGACATTTTTCTTGGGTACTTTGCAGTTAGATGTTTGCATGGCTGTAATAACAGCAACAGGGAAGATAAATGTTACTTCACACTATAAAAAAATGTGAATACTGAAACTCTTTGCTTCTCTTTATTTTGTGAACTTCATTCCCATATCCATGCTTTCCTAGCAATACTGATATGTGCATTGCCTTCCAGATGATATATGTTTCAATAAGTAATACACTTCCTTAGAATTGCTGTCACAACTATATTCAGAGGCAGAAACTTATCTCAGAAACAATTCATATCAATGGTAGGTGTATTGCCCTCATAACTCAGTCAATGTTAGAAATAACATTTCTTGTAAGCCCTTTCTCCTTGACATAACCTGATTGATACTGCATCAGACTACTCTTTCACATTTGCAAGCACGTAGCTCATCCTTGCACAGGTTGGGTGTGCGCATGCAATCGTGCAGGTCCTTATACCATGTTTACATTCCTTGCACTTAGTGCAGATTGTGTAATTTATGAATGTTAGTGAGTTCACTTGACATTTGCAAATTCAAAGTGCTGAGAGGACTGAATCTGACTATAGAAATGTAATTGTGCAGCTATTGAACTTGGATCATTGTAAGGGGGACTGTTTGGATCCAGAGAACTTGATACTGCTGCTTAGTAATTGCTTTGCAAACTGCTTCCTACTCTCACAACTGACATGCTGTAATAGGTGGTTGCTGTTATGACAAATGCATGTATTTGAAACTTATTTATGGTTTACATTTTATAATACAAGTATTGCTGGACTATCTGCAGTCATCTCAGTAGTTGTTGGCATGGGTTGTATATACCACAGTTATTTCTTGACCTTGCAGTATTTTTCTACCAAATCATGGCAGTTTAATGGGAATTTTTCAATCCTGAAAGCTGACAGCTTTGTTCAGAAGATGGTTGTCTTCATTATTACCAAGGTCATAGATTCTTGCAATTTTATTAAGGCTTTTTGATGTCTGCCTGCACTGACCTCTACAGAAGTGTATATCAGACAAAAAAGTGCTAACACTTTTTCTTTGATAGGTGTATGATTATTTTTATGTTGCAATGTACTACACAGTGACATAAATGTTTGTCCTGCTATAAATCTTTTATCCAACTTCTGCCTTTGTTTTGCATTGTGGGTAGAGAGGGAAATCTGTTATTAAGTTGTGTGTACTCATATGAAATGTTCCCTTTTTCATGTAGCTTGTGTATGATGGATGGATACATTCATATAAACAAATTCATGCATTAGAACCTTACTTATGGATGGCATTTCACAAAAACAAGTGTTGCTGTACTGTCTGCTTTATTCTCAGTAGATGTTGTCATGGGCATGTATACCACAGGTATTTTTTGACCATGCAGTATTTTTCTACCTAATGATAACAGTTTAATGGGAATTTTCAATCTTGAAAGCTGACCATTTTGTTCAGAAGACTATTGTATTAATTATCGTCGAGGTCAAAAGTTCTGGCATTAGTAGCATTGAAAATGTTGTTAAGTCTCAAATGTGTACCTGGATGACCTCTACAAAAGTACATATCAGACCAAAAGTGTAAACCAGTTTTCCTTAACAGGTGTATATATTTTTTTAATGCTGCAGTGTACTACAGAATGACAGAAATGTTATCCTGCTATGAATTTTAAATCAACTTCTTTCTCTGCTTTGCTATCGTAGGGGACTGTATTAAGTTGCATATACTGATATGAATCCTTACTTTTTAATGTATTTTGTGTGTGATTGATGGAGACATTCATATTTTTAGTTTGTGTTTAACCATCTTTTGTTTTTGTACTTATGGATTTCTTCTTTCCTATTATGTTTCCTGCCATACAGGACTATGGTAGCCAAGACATCTGGGGTCTATATTAGTTTGTCGCAATGCAATTGCAGTGAACACTGGATTGTTGACCCTCATACAGTGAAAAAACATGTCAATGCTTCACTGACTTTACTTAGGGCAAGTAAATACTTGCCCTACAGCACAACAGACTGACAGCTATGCAAATAGAAACCACCCAAGTGGGAGGCTTTGCCCCCACCCCCCCCCAATGTGGGGACCACTCCCTCGAGAGAAGGGCAAAGTTGTGCTGTAGGGCAAGTATTTACTTGCCCTCAGTAAGTTCAGTGAATCGCTGAAATTATTTTTGATAAATGAGGGCCAGCAATCCAGTGTTCTCTGCAATTGCATTGTGACAAACTGATAATGACGTGAAATCTGCACCCTGTAATCTGCCATGTATGAATGGCAAAGGATGATGCCATCATTAAAGCCTTATGTCACCATGGGTCATTCCTCTTAGAAAGAGTCAGGGATGACAAGTCCTCCCATGATATTATATGGGAACAGGTGGTAATAATGTGAATGTAGTGGGAGGCCATGGCATGCACCTATTCCAAAATAAGACATAGTACCAGTGACATAATTACAGCAGCCATACATTGTGCCACTGCAGTTGCCTGTGAATGCATGGCTATGGAGGATGGTCCTCCAACAGAGCCACCACTGACAGAAACAGAGGAGTTCCTGTCCACCACCAGGGATCTTGACAGCTCAGCATATGTTCTGACATATAATGGGTAACAAAACACACTTTGTTTATAAACCCCTAGTAACATTAACAGGTTATTAGAAAGAGGAATACATTCACCAGGTATTAAAACAATACATAAAGGAACAATACACTCCCCCAATGAGGCCAATTGTTTCAGGTAGTAAATGGGTGACTGCTGCACTGTTGAAATATTTAGAACAACAGCTCACACCCTTATTATGTTATAGTATGAGTTTTATTAAGGATACAAATGATTTTTGAAGAGTCTAAAGGGATGGTTTGATGTCCATACAACAAATGGAGTTTTAATAGTAACTATGGGCATCAAATCATTGTTTACAGTGATGCCCAATAATTTTGGTCTGGAAGAACTTAGGGAATTTTGACATAGCCATACTTCCTTCACAAATAGTAAGATTGAACTGATATGTCTCATGATGAATATAGTGCTAAGTAATAATGTGTTTATGTTTAAAGACTATTATTTCCATTAAGATTTAGGGGTTGCCATGGGCACCCTGTTGCCAATACTTATGCTAACCTGGTATTGGCTAGATGGGAAGAAAATGTGATTTATAACTGTGATGGTACATACAAAAATGAACATCTACTATTTTTCAAAAGCTTTGTAGAGGATTGTTTCTTTTGTGGTAATACAATGAAGCAGATTTGGATAGATCTGTTGAACTGCTACATAGAAATACTGATTTTTTTTAAATTTGATGTGAAATCTTCATTTGAACAAATCCATTTTTTGGATGTAGATGTCTTGATTAATAATGATAAATTTGACACCAAAATCTACAAGAAGGATGTACAAGCTACAACATATGTACATTATAATAGCATGCACCCAAGACATGTGTATAAGGATGTATTGAAAAGTCAATTTATGAGAGCAAGTCATCTTAATACTAGGGATGAAAATTTAATGGAGGAAATGAATAGTATGGCTAGAGATTTTAAGAGTAGGGGCTATACTGATGCCCTAATTAATACTGTAAAGACATCAGTAGCTAATGAATCAAATTGTTCAGCAAGACCTTATATGTATGCTTCTGAAAATTCTGAAAATTTGAATATCAATAAGGATAAAATGATTTATAATTTGGGGTATCTACTAAAATATAAATGTCATTCTAATATGATTAAAATATTAGTGGTAAGAACTGGAATATTCTTAATTCTAATCTGGATGTTGGACCTATTGTTGGTAAGACACCTAAGTTTATTTACAAAAAGGAAAGAAATTGAAAACAAATTTTTGTAGTAAAGATGTAAAGAGGGTATATAAGACTGGTAACAGTTTTAATAAAATTGGTACTGTTCTTTGTTACAATTGTATTTATTGTAATGAGATTAATAGGGACACCCATTTGGTACATCACATCACTATGAAAGACTTTATAATTAGAGCTTCAGGTACATGACATACTGAGAATTTTGCATATATTGTAAATTGCACAGAGTGCGATAATTTCTATATAGGTAAAACTAATATGAAACTAAAAGAAAAGGTGGGAGTGCTCCTTTCTGAAATATGTAGATGTGTAGAAATGAATGCAGTTTATAAGCATATATCTGAAAATGGGAGACTGCATAAGTTTAAGTTTAGGATTTTACAGAACATCTATGCTAATACATGAGAGGAAGATATAAATGCAACTGAAACTACTGAATATTAATGGATTAACTATTTTAGAACTGATATGCTACCTGGTTTGAATTCTGCTAATAGCATAAAACCTGTTTTGAAAGCCAAACATAATGTACTATAGATCTGTGAAAGGTTTTAGATTTGATTTTTTAAATTTTTTTATTTATATAAGAATATTATCTTTTATTAATATATGGAGCGTCATTTTCAATGAAAGAATTTTGTATTGATGTCATTTATCATGTGTCTGTATTGTTCCATTCATTGGCTGGCTTGCTATTTAAAAATGGAATCTCTACATGATGTGGTGATGCATTGAAAAAGTGCTTGTGACTCAAAAGCTTTGCTGTTTTTACCATTAACGTGTGTGGATATTGAGATATTGGTCTTCATTCTTTTGCTTTTTGTTGGAACCTTGGACCTGTGAGGTCTTTAGCTGAAGGAGATACATTTTTACTGTCTTGTGCAACAAGTAAACATGGTAACTCTGGTCAGTGTAAATACATACTGTTAGACAATAGTTTGAAGTTTAAAAACTCATTGGGTTCTGTTGTAATGTTATATGTCAGAACTGGAATTTATTTAAAATTAAGTATGCAATTTTGAAATTTGTGGGTGAAAAAACACTAGCATTATAAGGTTAGTATAAAAATGAATGCAATCACCAGGTATTAAAATGATACATAAAGAAATGAGTAAATTGGGTAATTGTGGTCAGTGTATAAGCACATACTGTTAGACAGTACTTTGAAGCTGGAAAATTCACTGCATTCAGCTGTAATTATGAGAAAAGGGAATTGCACCACGAAGGGAATTGTATAGAAAGAGAAATGTGATACATGTTCCAGCTATTATATAGGGAAGACCAAAAGATCTTTAGGAACTTGAATATATGAACTTTACTATGACATAAGTAAACAATGGGCAGGATTCACGAAGGCTTGCCCGGAGTCTAAGAGTAGTGTAAGACTCCATGCAGCCCTCGCGATCCAGGAACAGCCTGAAATTCCATGTAAGAGACCAGCTAAAACGTCTCTTACACGGACTGGGGGTGGATATGCTAATCACCTCATTTGCAGCCGAAAGGCATGCAAATGAGGTAGATTAGCGATCCACGAAGCCCAAACCAGCCCGTGTAAGAGCCGTGTTAGCTGCAGAAATGTACTCAGTTGACAACTGGGTACGTTTCTGCAAATAACACAATGGAGCCATGTCAGCTCCAAATAAAGGGTGTATATGTGTCAGGCACCATGCCAATGGCCAAATATGTGGCCATTGGCAGGCAATGATGCAAATATGAGAAATACATTTTTTTTCGGTGATCACCGATGTTTAAACAGCCCCGCGCAAATGGGCTGCGCTATATAAAACATAAAAATTAAGGTTATAAACCCACAAATGTGGGTTTTATGCAATACATGGATTTACAATGCAGGGACCAGCAAACCCAAAACAACATGACCACCATTTAGTGGTTGCTAAGGGGGGAAGCTGAGTCTAAGACATGTAACTAAGCATTAGTAGGCAATCTGATGTAAATGAGTGTTAGGATATTGAATCCCACTGTCACATAGCAAATGAGCACATTCTGAGTAATGTAAGAGTTACATAAGGGGGAGGAACAGAGTAGGAGATATGTGACATCACAGGGGGGAATGGCAGAAAGAAATGCAGTTCATTGGAGGTCAGTGTTACATGACAGATGT
>NC_056726.1:1448452553-1448484952 GCF_019279795.1 Protopterus annectens
AAAAAAAAACAGTGGCAATTGGAAGTACTACACAGCAGACTGCATGCAGGTAGCAAGTGGTGGACACTGATTGGTGCAGAGGCTATCACCTGAGCATGTACATCACTTACAAAATCCATGCTGCAATCTATTCAAAGCAGCTCAATCCATGTAGTGGGGAGAAAGAGAGACACACAAACAAACAAAAAAAAAAAACAAACAAACATCCTGCCAGTAAATATAAAGTTGTTCAACAACTGAACCGACAGACATCCCAAGTTAACCAAGAGGAAACAGCAAACTGTATCTGGAAGAGACAACAATCCCACAACAGGTATGTGAAGCATATATGCATGTAATTGAATGTAGTACTTGGTCTATAATAATGGGTTAGATGATGTGGAATGATTTATATGTGCCATCAGGTGGTGTTGTTATAATGATGTCCTGCTGAACAACTGCTATGGACAACAGTGTCTGTCACTGTGGGCAGTGGGCCATACCTGTCAATTGTGCAGATCAGCACTGAATGACAAGATGCAAGCCATCATAGTGTGTGTTGCATGCTGCAAAACATGTATATTAGTGTCGGCAATAGCCGGTGGTGAAAGTAATGCTATTATGATGGACACATGAGTTTCAGAGCCCACTACTTGCAGTACAGTCATGTTAATGTGTAATTTAGCATGCACAAATGCCATAGGTGTGTAATAGGCGTACCTGCAATCTGTCCCTATATATACCCCCTAATGTTAGGCTGTGGCCACATATGACACCTGTCTGTGTTGTAGCAAGGCAGAACAGTGCAGCTGTGCAGGAAGGAGAGTTAGAGAGTGTGGACCTGATGTTTGAATGCACCCCATATACATGTATATCTACAGATATACACACACACACACACACACACACACACACACACACACACACACACGCACACACACACACACACACACACACACACACACACACACACACACACACACACATATATCTATATATGTGTGTGTGTGTGTGTGTGTGTGTATGTCTACATATATACAAACACACACACACACACACACGCACACATATTTATATAAATACATGTCCCCTACTGTCGAATGACAGTGCTGCACGATATGTGTGAGAGAACATCACACATATCAGTGCACACACACACACACACACACACACACACACACACACGCGCACACACACACACATGCATATATATATATATATATATATATATACAGCAGTAAGTGGGTGTAATATGGACAGTTATGTCTGGTGTGAACTCCATGTTGGGAGCACATTACCCTTGTTTGTGATGGTGGGATTGGTATTTTGGGGAAGGATAGTAGGTATATTTGGGGAGGTAGGTTGGGATGGAAGACAGACAAGACAGCATACAGGGGCGGTATATGACACATGTGGTGGGTAAACACCCTGGATGGGGAGTGTTGTCTGGAATGTGGAAGCCCATGAGCTCCCATATGGAAACAATGCAACCAAGGTCCCCACCCATGGGCAGTTACAACATCATCTTCATGACACTGAAGGTGCCTGAGCTGGGGGACTGAGCAGGAGGAGCATCCGGACTCTGTGATTGTGTACTGAGGGCCTCAATGTGCTGTAGCACATGCCCCAAGTCTCTGTTGAGCTCCTTATGGACCAGACCCTGGACCTGACTTTGAATGACAGGATACTGTCTGTGTGTGCTCCCATGGAGACGAACTCCATCCCCTGAGGTGGTTCCACCTGAAGGTAGTGCAGGACCAGCAGATGATGAGGTCCCAGGGTGGGTCCCAGATGTGATGTGGCCTGGTATCATGGCCAGATGAGGTGGGAGAAGTGGTTCTGCTGGCAACAGTTTTCCCAAACATGCTATTGTGTCACTATTATAGAACATATGTGGGTAGTAATAGTCCACACATTCTGAGATTATGTCTAACAGCATGCATAGATATCCCCATTAACACAAAACAACAGCTGTGCAGCAGTCACATAGCAAACAGAACACATGCATATATGGAACCATAGTGCCCCTTACAATGGCATGCAGGTGACATTGTTCATAGCAGGCCACCAATGATAGTGTTTCAACATGGAACATGACTACAAACATAATGCACAAATTGTTGTACAATACGATATATGTCCCAATGGTAAGTCTGCTGTAGATATACCTGTTAAGTTGTGTGATCAGATTGTTGTTGCAGATATGGTGGAGGGGAGACAGAGATGTCTATTAACAACTATGGTATCCTTGCAGTAAGAGGTCCATGGACCTGTTTCCCTCTTTATGTCTTTCAGGCAAAATGTCTAGGGAGAGACTTCCATTGTACACAGTGGAGGAGAATGATGTCATCATCACATACCTGGTGCAGCACTATCACACCTTGTTCAGGCATACAGCCCATGATCTGCAGGAGAAGACCGCCCTGTGGAGTGATCTTGTACACAGGGTAAATAATGTTGGCCTGCATAACCGCAGTTATGAGCAGGTCCAACATCGATGCACTGATCTACTCCTCCATGCCCGTCAGCATGCTGCTGCTGTTAGGGTACCAGCTTGCAACAGGGGGGGGTTATGCCATCCAGCCCCTGACACATGTTGAGGAGCTCCTAACCAGCCTCAGGGCACCTGCCCACCCACAAACACAAGACCCGGCAAAGAGCATAGTGGAGGTAGATGCTACCAACAGAATTGATGAGGATCATGCAGGTAAAGCCACAGGACACATCAGTAGACCAGTGATGCATATCCATCTGCATCTGTCGAGTTTAATCATGCATATGTGAGATGAACTATATATAGTCTGTTGCTGTGTTGTAGTAATAAACTGATGTTGATAATCTGTAGTATTGTGGGTTTGTACTCTTGATGTACTGTAATGCTGCACCCACCCTGTACCAATGCCACAGGTGTGGCTACTGACATCACATCTCTCACACAATTATGTAGGTCCCTCTGGTATACATCTAGGGCAGCAGCCTGTAGCTGGTGAGTATGGTGTTTGTTCAGGTTTGCCGATACACCGGTCATGTTATGGCCATGGTATATTCCATGCACACATTTAACACACCTACCCATAATGCATGCTATACATGTTCATGTATTGTTGCTGTTAGCTGCATTGCATCACAGTGGTCACCATGGTAGCGTATCTGAAGGGTATGTAAGAGTCCTGCAATGTAATTAACAACCTGTCATTGCAAGATGTATGCACAGAGATGAACATAATAATGGGATAAATGGCCTACAGTAGGGACATGTCTGCAACATCACCCTTATACAACAGTGTATATACCACTATTACAATGGCAACTGTTACAGATCTAAACTGCAGCATATCACAATACTGCATTTCACAACCTTTACAACCTGCAATGTGGTCCTAACATGAGCAATGAATGTGTAATATGGAATCCTATGTTAGGATAGCAAATATGGGGAATACATACCTTCACAAACACTGGAAGTATATGTGTGCATACACTCCAGATAACATATTGTGGAAGCATCTTTTGACGTACTGACAGCATGCATTCTTCATGAGTTTGGACCTTCAAGCAAGTACAGGTCCTCAATGTCACACCAAAAAATGGTCTGCTGTCCAAGACATTTGGCCATCAAATGTGCCCACTTACCTGCAATAGAGGCAGCCATGGCTTGCACACATCATACAAGCCATGGAATGGATCCCATACCCAACAGGTAGCACCCAGATGTCAGACATATAGCCTTACCTCACCATTGCATATACCATGGCAAACAGTGCAGACAGTCATGTATGTAGTGAGGATGTATGAGACAGGATTAATGTAGAAAATAAACAGATGGCCATCCAAGACAGATGACGACACATGTTGCAAACTGGTCATGCAGGCTGCCTAGTAACATGCCACAACACTGATGGAGTTGCAGGAATGTCTAGCAAGTACTGGCTATGAAGTACCTGCGTCGGCAATTGCCTGGACTCTGCATAAGTGTGGCCCATGGGTTAGGGTAATCAGATTGGACAGTTGTACCACAGGAAACATCAGCCAGGCCTCTCTACAGGTAGTGCAGGCATAACAGCAAAAGTCTCCAAAAGGCATGTGTTGCAATGTTTACTAAGACCATGTTGGAAACCTACAGACAGTATCAATTAAGATACATGTGCTGCACAACCAACACTTCATCCCACCTCAGGCCCACCATCCCCATCTGTACCTTGTTGGTGCCAGTGTACACCTGTATGTTTGCCATTCATTTGCAGGGACTAGGCTAGTACACATGGTGTTCAAAGTTTGGGACACTGCAAAATGACACAAGTGTAGGCCATAGTTGAAAAGCATCTACAAAAGGCTGAGGGTGGGGAGGGGGTGTCATCCTGAAACCCAACAGTGCACTGAAGCAGAGATCCAAAGCTCACTAAGAATGGTTGCATCTGCACACAGTCACGATCATGAATTGTGGCAGACATAACCCTGAATCCACAGCAATATTGACGGCATTATGTGACCTCCAAGGGCTGTGCACATGAGTTGACCTTGCAATCATGCAGCGTTGGGGGACATTTGTAGGGCAGAGTGACCAAATACTGGCAAATGCAGATGGCCCATGCTAGTATACCCCTTCCAGGAATAGGGACTGATGTAGTACACATAACAGCATGTGCAACAAACCATCATGTTAAGGGTGTGCACACATATGCATCCACAATTTGTATGCATCTCAATTAGCATCTGCACAGTTAACACATTTGTTTGATGCTGCATTTGATTGCACAGGTCATATGTCACATATCTGGTTCATGTAATGTTAACATATGCAGTAATGCAGCCCCATGACCTATCAGGGAAGAGGGCACCATATCAATAAGCATGTGTACATTCCTCATAGCCATGGTAAGGTTTGAAGGTTGTCAGTGTAATTGTATTTTATTGGCCATACATGCACCGCTGCTGATGAGATTTGTAAATCAGACATCAGGCATTCACAAATGACATCTGTCCACATATCATCCCAGGTATGTGTTGGACAAACACATAAGAGCTGTGAGCAGCAGAACAAACATTACTGGCACACATATACACATTCAGCAATGGTGTGTACACCTGTGATGTATGGTGCACTGTACCTGCCAGGGTGCCGAACACGTGCACAGCAATACTGTGTACATGGGTGCAGTGTGTTCCAGGGGAACGGGCATCACCTACTAACACAACCCATGCATCACAGAGCTGTATAATGTTGCTAACAGGGATTGACTATAGCTGCACTGCATGCTGTTGAGTGCCATATGTCATGCATGTATACAGATGGGTAATGACAGATCTGTGTGTAATATCTTTGTGCAACCTCACCTGTAAGTGTGTGTGTGGGGGGGGGGTTAATTTGTCTGTAAGTGCTATCTGGTGGAGTGGAGGGGGGTTGATGTATGTAGAATGTGTGTGTGTATGTGTATGTGTTTGTGTGTGTGTGTGTCCATGTGTGAGTGTGGAGTTGTTCATACCTCTCAACTTCCCTTAGAAATCATGCAGTACATGGGCATGGACAGACGCATTAGACACCAGGAATACTTTACTGACATGTAATCTCAGGACAGCTAATAGTATATTAAAGACTGCAGCATGAAAGATACATTGGGAGGAAAAACTAGAAACCAGGGATACTGTTTTAATTGCAATCAGCAGAAAGGTGAAAGAATACCCACATATGCAGCACTAAAGATGCATTGGGGAATAAATAAACAACACCAGAGAGTGTTTCCACATATTACTGTAGTCCACATAAATGTTAATAGAGCAACATATATTGCATCTACTGAACAATAGTTAAGTATGACACTCCTGTGTGGGACATTATTGAGTGACTGTAGTAGCCCATAACATATGGGGACCATGCTCAAGACGTCTGGACAAAACCAGGGTGAACACTGGATGATATCAGGGAGTCTTTGAAAAAATGACTCCAATCAAGTTAAAGGGTTAATGGAGTAACAGATAATGTTTTGTGATCACTTTTCTGAGCAATTAGAATAATGATACGTTAATGATTGGTATTATTGACTGTAATTATTCAAGACTGATGCAGGATGGCGAAATTAAGAGACAAAACTAGGGACATTCTGTAAAGTCAGGGACAGGTAAGTAGTATGGTGGAATGTCAGGTGAATGTGTGTGTGTGTGTGTGTGTGTGTGTGTGTGTGTGTGTGTGTGTGTGTGTGTGTGTGTGTGTATGTGTGCTGTTAAGCAATGATATACAGGTCTTAAAGTGCATTTCTTGTTTTCCCCTCGCAGGTGGCGAAGTGGATCAGGGTCCCTCCTGCAGGCAATCTGATGCTGGTGTCCATACAGACACTGAAAATGATAATAGGTGTGTTGAGGCATAGGCAGGATTGTCAGGGGCTGAAGCTGCACCATCGTTTGACATCCCACTGTTATCCACCCCATCTCCACATGCAGTCACAATGCCTATACATCCCCCATCACCAGTGGCCATAGCTGAGTGACAGTTGGTGGTTGGTGGCATGGGGAAGGACAGTGTGGTATCTATGGCATGTGTGTCTGGGCACAGCAGCCATAGCCGGATGTCCAGCAGTGTACCACATAGTCAGATGTGCAGGGGGTGATCACTGGGGGCTGCTGGTCATTGTGCCCCTGGCAGAAGTGCCACATCTGGTACCACCAGACTCATGTTTCAGGCCATCATGGAGATGCAGGCATGTATTGAATAGTACAACAGACAGGTTCTGAGGCTGCAGAGGGCTACTCATTCAGCTGCTACTGACAACATTCTTGATCTTGCAGGTGCCCTCCATTATTTTTCAGAGGTTCATAGGTTCATAGGTTCATAGGTAGGTACTAGACTATCGGCCCTAGGGCCCATACAAACCTAGCCAAAAAATGTACCCTGGCTTTTGCCACCCAAGAAAATTATTTACCTGTGCCCCTGTCGAGCAGAGCTGCAGAAGTGATCCCCGGGGTGAATTTCCCATTTCCCATCCAATCATCAAGATTTTTCTTGAAGAGTGCTAATGAGGAGCTCTGTTTGACATAGATAGGTAGTCTGTTCCAGAGTATGGGAAGTCTCTGGGACAGGAATCTATCCCTCCAGCATGTTCTGTTTATTCTGGTGACAAGGTTAAGGTCCCTAGAGTGTGTAGCTTAGAGGGATTGGGATTTCTTTAAGTGGAGCATGTCCAACAGCTCTGGGTTTGACATAGCTTTGTATGTTAGGCAGAGATCGCCCCTGAGTAGGCGATATGCGATGGAGTTAAGCTGCAGTTTTTTGAGACGGTCTGCATAGGGCATCTGTTTGAGGCCAGTAATCCTCTTTGTGAGGTATTTCTGTGGTCTTACCAGTTGCTGTAGATGTTTTGTGAGGTACATACCAAAAGGGGTGTTGTACTCTATAATGGGTCTAATGAGTGATGAGTAGAGGGGAACAATGACCTCTTTTTTTCTGGATGAGAATCCTTTTGTGATGAGATGAGCCACGCAGAAGGATTTCCTGACCACTGTGGCGATGTGATTATTAAGGGAGAGACTACTGTCCACCTGTGTCCCAAGGTCTCTTATCACATTTTCAGCATTAAGTAGACTACCAGCTATGGGGTAGTTAATGGGTACAGAGTTTTTACCAAAGGGGATGACAATACACTTTTTGGCATTGAGCTTCAGGCCATGGCTTTGACACCAGGCATCTGTGTCAGTGAGGCCCCTTTGTAGTTTGTCCACGTCATTAGGGTTTCGATTATGGCTCCTAGTTTGCAGTCAACTTTGTTGGCCTGCACTTCAGAGAAGTAGATACCAAACAGGAGAGGACCCAGGACTGAACCCTGTGGTACTCCACTTGTCACTGGTCTGATGTCGAATTTGGAATCCGCTACTTTCACAGTGTGGGTTCTATCCATGAGCCAGTTGGCAACCCATCTTGTGACATAGGGATTTATACCTAGTTTAGTGAGATTATCTATAATTCCAGAGTGGGGATGGTGTCAAAAGCCTTGGCGAGATCTAGATAAGCTGTGTGAACCATTTTACCCTCATCTATGGCTTTGGTGACCGCTTCAAAGAAGTCAATCAGGTTTAGGAGACATGATCTGCCTTTTACAAATCCAAACTGAGTAGGGTCCAGAGTTTGGAGATTAACAATGTCTTTGTTTATGAGTTCCACGATGATACGTTCCATGGCCTTGCAGACCAGGCTTGTCAGGCTAATGGGGCGGTAGTTCCCAGGGTCCGTCATGGCTCCCCCTTTGTGGAGTGGGATAACTGTCGTGGTGCGCCATTCAGTGAGTTCAAAGCCTGAGGTGAGGCTATGATTGAACATGGTACTTAGGTAGGGTGCCAGTTCATTCTGTAGTTCATGTAGAAGGTAGCCTGGGATATTGTCAGGTCCCATGGATGTTGTGTTCTTGGCTTTGGAGATTGTGTTTTTTACCTGTGCAGCCATGATTATAGGAACTTTGAATTCTTCTGGTAAAGAGCTGGGCCCTCTAGGGGGTGAGAGGGGGGTAAAGTTAGCACTGAACCTATCTGCTAGGATGTTGGCAATATCAGTTGGTTCTGTATATTTAGTGCCATTATGCTGTAACTCAGAGCAGATCTGAGTGTTCCCATTTAGATTCTTGACATAGCTATAGAATGTATGTCACAGGAAGTTCAAATGCTCGGCAGCGAATTATACCACAGCAGTCACAGCAGTCACAGCAACTCACTTTCTTCCACGCTGTACAAGTAATGCTTCCACAGCTATAATGGACCGTTTATTGAAAGTTACGAACAGCAGTACACCACGAAAATGACCAGTACACCAACATCCACTGATTGTCCACCAAACAAATACATAAAACGAATGTTTACCCGGGTTTCGTCCGTTGTGACGAACTTCTTCAGAATACTATTCCCTGCTTTCCTTCCTTTAAATACACACAGGTCCCACCCCAATTAAAACAATTAATCACCTTAAACAATTAACAATTAACTATTAAAACTCCTTTTGGTGTCAAAACACCATTCCTTGCCATAATGGCTGTTTTTTAAAAAGTGATGATAATAATAATAATGAATAATGTTATCTGTATTCTAATTAATAATGTATAGGTTTCCTTATGTTTCATTCTTAATGTTCTTTAATGTATATGTTTATAAATTTTTGAATATATGAAACTATTTATGTATATTATTGTAAAGCCAGTGTAATCCTGTATTTAATGTCTTATCATCTTGTATATCACATAAATTATCATTGTGTACATCCATATTGTAAAAATGAAAAATGTAAAAAATATATATATGTATATATAAAAAATAAGGAACAAGTTACAATAATATTAATGTTAAAAACATTCATGCATTAATGTTTAATACATGAATATATCTTCTTAACATGACTTATGTATTGTGTATTATTGTAATACATAAATTAATAAACATTCCATTATTCTATATTACAATTGCATTTACTTACATAAATATCCAATTCATTATTAATAATTATTGATATTGATTAATGTATCCTACCCTTAATATAATTACTATTTAAAATGGGTTTAATGCTACAATATTCATTTAATCCTGGCCAATTGTAGGCGTTTAAAAATATTTGCCATCTTAATTCATTGATGTCTAAATCATATTTAGTACATTTTCCATTTACATCATATTCTACATGCTGGATAACACAAAATTTAAAAGTGTGATTTCTATTTTGTTGTACATGTCTTGCCAGGGCATTCGTTGTTTTCAAATGTTGGACATCCAGCAGGTGTTCTTTAATTCTACTCCTAAAATGCCTGCTGGTTTTGCCAACATAGAATGCCCTGCAGTCTTGACATATTGCGACATAAACAACATTAGAAGTAAAACAATTAAAATGTTCTTTAATCCTAATATTTTGATGGTTTACCAGAACTCTGTTGCCTGTACATTGAATATATTTACATACAGTGCATCTGCCACATTTAAAATTACCCACTTTCCTATTCGTTTTAGTTGATAGTGTGTTTCTTTCAAAAAATTGCTTAAAGGCCATATCTTTTCTATATACAAATTTCACTTGTCCCTGAAGTGTTTGCGCCACAGTATTGTCATCAATTAAAATTCCCCAATTTCCCTTAATGATGTTCTTAATGATTTCATAGGTGTCATCAAATACTGAAATATATAGTGGTAATTGATATTTTTCAGTTGTTAGGTTATTATTGTTCGTGTTGTTTATATTGTAACCATGACTCAATATGGGTTCATATATTCCCCTGAATCTCTTATTCCTAACTTCTTCAAGTATATTTTCACAAAATGTGCCAGGGTATCCCCTATTGGTGAACATAGTAGCCATGAATTTAATTTCTTTAATAAACTCATCTTCCTCACTGACCATTCTGGCCGCCCTGACCATCTGGCCTTTGACCACAGCTTTTTTCTGATGGTCAGGGTGCCAGCTGTCATAGTGAAGGTAAGAATTTGAGAATGTTGGTTTCCTAAAAATATTGGATTTTAAATTACCATTGTCTTTATTATGTGTAATTTTAACGTCCAAGAATGTAACTTCCTCATCTCCAATGGTATGTGTAAATTTTAAAAATCTGACGTTGTTGTTGATGTATTCCAGGAATGTATTTAATTTCTTTTTATTTTTATCATGATCCCAGATGATAAAAATATCATCTAGGTATCTTAAATATAATTTAATATATTTCCAATATTCACTCTTGAATACAAAATTTTGCTCCCAGTATGTCATTATGAGGTTTGCATACATGGGGGCACAAGCTGCCCCCATTGCTACTCCATCTGTCTGTTTATAATAATTTCCTTCAAAAAATATGAAATTATTATGCAACACTATGTCCATAAGATTAATTAATGTGTTAATTTTGGTTTGTTCGTATATTCTAGATTCAAATAGTTGCTCTTCTAACCATATTAATCCTATGTCATGTGGAATACATGTAAATAAATTGCATACGTCCACTGTGACAAATAAGTCCCCACTGTTCATTTTTATCTGATTTAGCCTACCCAGGAAGTCCCAAGAGTCTTTAGTAATGTGGGGATATTTAACTATACATTTCTTAAAGTGATGGTCCAAATATTGTCCAATGAAGCATGTTTTGCTTCTCTTACCATCAACTATAGGTCTAAATTGTAAGTTGTTTAAACCCTTATGAATTTTGGGTATTCCAAAAATTCCGCTTATTACTGGATAGTCATTTTTCAAGTAAGTGTATTCTTCCTCAGAGATTTCCCCCTGCATCAACATGTCCTTGAGTAAATTGTCTATTCTTTGATTAGCTATATGAATTTCATTTAAACTGACTTCCGAATATGATTCACTAAATAACATATTTGTCATGTAGGATATATAATCCCCTTTATCCGTTATGACAACCCCGTTACCCTTGTCGGGTCTCATTATCCTGATGTCCTTGATTCCTAACATATAATCAAATATCTTCTGTTGTTCTTTTTCCATATTAGTATGTATTGGTTGTTTGTATTGCTTATAAAACTTCCTTATATCTCTTTCTGTTATTTTTTCAAAGAGAGCTATTTTTTCATGAGTCGGGGGGTTGAACACACTAGGTTTGGACAGTTTGTTGTCTTGTTGAATGAACATATTTTCACTAGTTGTATTATTGAAAAACATTTTTAGATTCAGTTTCCTAATGAATAATTTCAAATCAATAATAGAATTAACCACTCTACCCTTTTGACATGGTACAAAGTTAAAACCCATTGAAAACAAGTTGGCATGTTCACTACTCATAACACTCTTCGAGTAGTTGAATATTTTAAAATCACCTTGGGTGTTTGTTGTTATTGTTGGGTTACTCAAAAATTCACTCTGGGTTGGTTCAGTGTCCATATTAGTAAAGCACTGAGAATTTTCATTAATATATTGTTCAGGGTTTAAATCAATATAAAAATTGATGGGAATAATTACATCCATACTTGTTTGAGATGTACCCTTTACCTCACCCACTATTGTATTAGAATCTTCCTGTATATAATTCTGTTCTCTTACATCCATAATTTCATATGTGGATAGGTTTAATAGTGCACTTTCCCCCTCATTTTGTTCTTGTATTTCTTTGTTCATTATTCTATTATCTGTATCAACAAGCATTTTTTCATATTCTAACTCTTGACAACAATAAACTGTTCCTGCTTTTTGTGGGGTAACATTTCTCTTTACAAGAAAATGGTTGTCACAGTTAACGCTTAGTTTGTCCAAATACATTGCAATATTTTGGTCATTCTCTCTTGTAACTTGCATATTCATATTTTTTCCAAGGGCATTATTCAAACCATTAATAACATACTCATTCATACCATTAGTCTTATCGCTACTCAAAACATTCTCCCTACACAATTCCAAATCAATGTCTTCATTATTAACTGTAAGATTTACATGTTTACCTATCCATTTTCTGTTGTTGGCGATATGTTTGTAATTGTCCATTCTTCGGTAATGAGAATCACCAACAAAGAGTTCACCATCATTGGAATAACAATCCATATGAAACTTGGAAATATCATGTCCATAGATTGTCAGGCTCCCTTCCATTAACCCTAGCATGTCGATTGTCCCGTTGTTGCTGTTGTTTTCCCTGCTAATTATCTGCGGTTCTTGTAACCTTGCTTGTCGTTTTTGGATAAAAAATCTTTTTTAGGTCGCGCCCCTGTGTTCCTTAGATCCCCGACTTCCGTATGTTGTCCTCGATTGTGAAGCCTCTCAGAACGCCGAACGCCTTCTTCATTCCATCCTACGTTGGTTTCGCCATGATTAGGTTCTTCAGTATATTCTGTATCGGAAATGACGTCATTCATTTCCGGTTCATATCTTTTTCGTCTACCTTGATTTAAATTGCCATGGTAACGGGTGGAGCGTTGAGTTTTTGGATAAATATCCCCCGTTTCATATCTATGTATGTCTCTCGTTATTTTGGAAAGTTTTTTATTATATAGAATGTCACAAGTATGATCAACATCCCGTATTATGTGAGTGTAATTTGTATAAAATTGCTCGAACATTAGATCTTGGCTAATGTCCTGATTTAAACTTTCCAGTTCTTTTGAAATGTTCTCTATTTTCAAATTATTATATTTAATCATGATTTCCATTAGTTTAACACCTGATTCATTAAACAAATCATGCAATTCATCCAACATTTTGGTGTTATCATCGCAACCATTGGGGTATCTCCAAAGGCGCAAACCTTTGGGGACCATGTTGAGTTCAATGTTTTTTTGTAGGTAACTGTTTTCCAACTGTAGCCTCTTAAATTTAAAAAGTTTCATTTCAAAAACTCTTAACATATCTTGCATCGTTGTATTACTATGTTTGGGTGAAGAACTTCTAGGTTTGTTCCCCATGCTAAACGAATAGTTATTGTGCCGCCATGCTTGATCATAGTTTATTCCAATGGAATGCACTTTCTCACCGTCATTTCGCTGTCCTTGGGTGCCCGTGTTGGGCATTGATGGTGTTGCCTGCGTTAGAGGCATCCCAAGAGTGTCTGTTGTTGAGTTGTTAGAGACTAAATTGTTTTTATCCAATATCTGGTGTATGAGAGCCGAATGCTCTTTAAGCTGTTCCCGTATCTGCTGTAGCAACAACCCGGTGTCCACCGGCACTGGAACATCCTCGCCTTCCATACCTCCAAAACTAAGAAATTGTTGAAACAAATGTATGTCACAGGAAGTTCAAATGCTCGGCAGCGAATTATACCACAGCAGTCACAGCAGTCACAGCAACTCACTTTCTTCCACGCTGTACAAGTAATGCTTCCACAGCTATAATGGACCGTTTATTGAAAGTTACGAACAGCAGTACACCACGAAAATGACCAGTACACCAACATCCACTGATTGTCCACCAAACAAATACATAAAACGAATGTTTACCCGGGTTTCGTCCGTTGTGACGAACTTCTTCAGAATACTATTCCCCTGCTTTCCTTCCTTTAAATACACACAGGTCCCACCCCAATTAAAACAATTAATCACCTTAAACAATTAACAATTAACTATTAAAAACTCCTTTTGGTGTCAAAACACCATTCCTTGCCATAATGGCTGTTTTTTAAAAAGTGATGATAATAATAATAATGAATAATGTTATCTGTATTCTAATTAATAATGTATAGGTTTCCTTATGTTTCATTCTTAATGTTCTTTAATGTATATGTTTATAAATTTTTGAATATATGAAACTATTTATGTATATTATTGTAAAGCCAGTGTAATCCTGTATTTAATGTCTTATCATCTTGTATATCACATAAATTATCATTGTGTACATCCATATTGTAAAAATGAAAAATGTAAAAAATATATATGTATATATAAAAAATAAGGAACAAGTTACAATAATGTTAATGCTAAAAACATTCATGCATTAATGTTTGATACATGAATATATCTTCTTAACATGACTTATGTATTGTGTATTATTGTAATACATAAATTAATAAACATTCCATTATTCTATATTACAATTGCATTTACTTACATAAATATCCAATTCATTATTAATAATTATTGATATTGATTAATGTATCCTACCCTTAATATAATTACTATTTAAAATGGGTTTAATGCTACAATATTCATTTAATCCTGGCCAATTGTAGGTTTAAAATATTTGCCATCTTAATTCATTGATGTCTAAATCATATTTAGTACATTTTCCATTTACATCATATTCTACATGCTGGATAACACAAAATTTAAAAGTGTGATTTCTATTTTGTTGTACATGTCTTGCCAGGGCATTCGTTGTTTTCAAATGTTGGACATCCAGCAGGTGTTCTTTAATTCTACTCCTAAAATGCCTGCTGGTTTTGCCAACATAGAATGCCCTGCAGTCTTGACATATTGCGACATAAACAACATTAGAAGTAAAACAATTAAAATGTTCGTTAATCCTAATATTTTGATGGTTTACCAGAACTCTGTTGCCTGTACATTGAATATATTTACATACAGTGCATCTGCCACATTTAAAATTACCCACTTTCCTATTCGTTTTAGTTGATAGTGTGTTTCTTTCAAAAAATTGCTTAAAGGCCATATCTTTTCTATATACAAATTTCACTTGTCCCTGAAGTGTTTGTGCCACAGTATTGTCATCAATTAAAATTCCCCAATTTCCCTTAATGATGTTCTTAATGATTTCGTAGGTGTCATCAAATACTGAAATATATAGTGGTAATTGATATTTTTCAGTTGTTAGGTTATTATTGTTCGTGTTGTTTATATTGTAACCATGACTCAATATGGGTTCATATATTCCCCTGAATCTCTTATTCCTAACTTCTTCAAGTATATTTTCACAAAATGTGCCAGGGTATCCCCTATTGGTGAACATAGTAGCCATGAATTTAATTTCTTTAATAAACTCATCTTCCTCACTGACCATTCTGGCCGCCCTGACCATCTGGCCTTTGACCACAGCTTTTTTCTGATGGTCAGGGTGCCAGCTGTCATAGTGAAGGTAAGAATTTGAGAATGTTGGTTTCCTAAAAATATTGGATTTTAAATTACCATTGTCTTTATTATGTGTAATTTTAACGTCCAAGAATGTAACTTCCTCATCTCCAATGGTATGTGTAAATTTTAAAAATCTGACGTTGTTGTTGATGTATTCCAGGAATGTATTTAATTTCTTTTTATTTTTATCATGATCCCAGATGATAAAAATATCATCTAGGTATCTTAAATATAATTTAATATATTTCCAATATTCACTCTTGAATACAAAATTTTGCTCCCAGTATGTCATTATGAGGTTTGCATACATGGGGGCACAAGCTGCCCCCATTGCTACTCCATCTGTCTGTTTATAATAATTTCCTTCAAAAAAAAGCAATGATATACAGGTCTTAAAGTGCATTTCTTGTTTTCCCCTCGCAGGTGGCGAGGTGGATCAGGGTCCCTCCTGCAGGCAATCTGATGCTGGTGTCCATACAGACACTGAAAATGATAATAGGTGTGTTGAGGCATAGGCAGGATTGTCAGGGGCTGAAGCTGCACCATCGTTTGACATCCCACTGTTATCCACCCCATCTCCACATGCAGTCATAATGCCTATACATCCCCCATCACCAGTGGCCATAGCTGAGTGACAGTTGGTGGTTGGTGGCATGGGGAAGGACAGTGTGGTATCTATGGCATGTGTGTCTGGGCACAGCAGCCATAGCCGGATGTCCAGCAGTGTACCACATAGTCAGATGTGCAGGGGTGATCACTGGGGCTGCTGGTCATTGTGCCCCTGGCAGAAGTGCCACATCTGGTACCACCAGACTCATGTTTCAGGCCATCATGGAGATGCAGGCATGTATTGAATAGTACAACAGACAGGTTCTGAGGCTGCAGAGGGCTACTCATTCAGCTGCTACTGACAACATTCTTGATCTTGCAGGTGCCCTCCATTATTTTTCAGAGGTTCATAGGTTCATAGGTTCATAGGTAGGTACTAGACTATCGGCCCTAGGGCCCATACAAACCTAGCCAAAAAATGTACCCTGGCTTTTGCCACCCAAGAAAATTATTTACCTGTGCCCCTGTCGAGCAGAGCTGCAGAAGTGATCCCCGGGGTGAATTTCCCATTTCCCATCCAATCATCAAGATTTTTCTTGAAGAGTGCTAATGAGGAGCTCTGTTTGACATAGATAGGTAGTCTGTTCCAGAGTATGGGAAGTCTCTGGGACAGGAATCTATCCCTCCAGCATGTTCTGTTTATTCTGGTGACAAGGTTAAGGTCCCTAGAGTGTGTAGCTTAGAGGGATTGGGATTTCTTTAAGTGGAGCATGTCCAACAGCTCTGGGTTTGACATAGCTTTGTATGTTAGGCAGAGATCGCCCCTGAGTAGGCGATATGCGATGGAGTTAAGCTGCAGTTTTTTGAGACGGTCTGCATAGGGCATCTGTTTGAGGCCAGTAATCCTCTTTGTGAGGTATTTCTGTGGTCTTACCAGTTGCTGTAGATGTTTTGTGAGGTACATACCAAAAGGGGTGTTGTACTCTATAATGGGTCTAATGAGTGATGAGTAGAGGGGAACAATGACCTCTTTTTTTCTGGATGAGAATCCTTTTGTGATGAGATGAGCCACGCAGAAGGATTTCCTGACCACTGTGGCGATGTGATTATTAAAGGAGAGACTACTGTCCACCTGTGTCCCAAGGTCTCATCACATTTTCAGCATTAAGTAGACTACCAGCTATGGGGTAGTTAATGGGTACAGAGTTTTTACCAAAGGGGATGACAATACACTTTTTGGCATTGAGCTTCAGGCCATGGCTTTGACACCAGGTATCTGTGTCAGTGAGGCCCCTTTGTAGTTTGTCCACGTCATTAGGGTTTCGATTATGGCTCCTAGTTTGCAGTCAACTTTGTTGGCCTGCACTTCAGAGAAGTAGATACCAAACAGGAGAGGACCCAGGACTGAACCCTGTGGTACTCCACTTGTCAGTGGTCTGATGTCGAATTTGGAATCCGCTACTTTCACAGTGTGGGTTCTATCCATGAGCCAGTTGGCAACCCATCTTGTGACATAGGGATTTATACCTAGTTTAGTGAGATTATCTATAATTCCAGAGTGGGGGATGGTGTCAAAAGCCTTGGCGAGATCTAGATAAGCTGTGTGAACCATTTTACCCTCATCTATGGCTTTGGTGACCGCTTCAAAGAAGTCAATCAGGTTTAGGAGACATGATCTGCCTTTTACAAATCCAAACTGAGTAGGGTCCAGAGTTTGGAGATTAACAATGTCTTTGTTTATGAGTTCCACGATGATACGTTCCATGGCCTTGCAGACCAGGCTTGTCAGGCTAATGGGGCGGTAGTTCCCAGGGTCCGTCATGGCTCCCCCTTTGTGGAGTGGGATAACTGTCGTGGTGCGCCATTCAGTGAGTTCAAAGCCTGAGGTGAGGCTATGATTGAACATGGTACTTAGGTAGGGTGCCAGTTCATTCTGTAGTTCATGTAGAAGGTAGCCTGGGATATTGTCAGGTCCCATGGATGTTGTGTTCTTGGCTTTGGAGATTGTGTTTTTTACCTGTGCAGCCATGATTATAGGAACTTTGAATTCTTCTGGTAAAGAGATGGGCCCTCTAGGGGGTGAGAGGGGGGTAAAGTTAGCACTGAACCTATCTGCTAGGATGTTGGCAATATCAGTTGGTTCTGTATATTTAGTGCCATTATGCTGTAACTCAGAGCAGATCTGAGTGTTCCCATTTAGATTCTTGACATAGCTATAGAATGCTTTGTGGTTGTCTTTAGAGTCAGTGGCAATTTTGTTTTCGTAACTAGCTTTGGAGGATTTTATGAGGGATCTCAGCTTCTTACTGAGGTTGACCAGGAGTTCCTCCAGTCATGGGATTTTACTCTTTTGCAACAGTTTCTTTCTTCTGTTGTAGAGTTTGTTTATGGCAGAGGACCACCAGATTTGCTTCCTTTTTTTGGAGGATAACATCTTGGTTTTGTTAAGGATAGCGTGATCCATGCGCTCGTGTAAGTACTTATAAAGTGCATTTGTGTAGGATTCAGCAGTCATACCTCTATTGTCCGTCTGCATGGGTGTCATGAAGTTTGCCACTTCTGTCTTAAGAAGTGTGAAGTTGGCTTTTGAGAAGTTTTTTACGATGGTTTCCCTAATTGGGGCTGGGGGTGGGATGTGGATGTCTAGGCTGATTAGCTTGTGGTCGGATCTGACCAACGAGGAAATGACCTCTGGTGTGGAACACCGGTTTCCCATGTTGGTAATGACCAGGTCTAGGATATTTCTGCCCCTGGTGGGGGTGTGAATATGTTGATCCAAGGCGTTGGAATTTATGAATTCTAGAAAACGCTGAGCAAAAGAGTTGGTACATGAGTAGTTTTCGCAGTTAATGGTGGGGTAGTTGAAATCGCCCATTATTAGGGTGTTGGGTTGTACCCTAATACTTTCCAGTGTATCAAGAAATGAGGAGTGTGAATCCTGGGGCATTGTGGGGGGTCTGTAGCAAGCTACAATTTGGATTGCGGTCTTGCCCAGAGTTAGTTGCACTTGGATAATCTCGGATGCATTATGCTGTGCAACTAGCCTGGAGGTGTGGATATCCTTAATGAATATGGACACACCTCCACCTTTAGTGCTTCTTTCTGGGTTAGGTGGCTTAAAGGTGTGGTATGAAGTCATGGATAGATGGTTGGATGAGATGGTGGGAATCCTTGACCGTGGAATGTCCATGCTCGAGCATATGGTGGGAGTGGTGCGACGGCCACATGGACGTAGGCCAGCAACACCAACAGCTGGAGGTCAATGTGGATGTGCCAGAACACAGAGCTGCTCCCGTAGTGGCAGTACCAGCACCAGCACTGCAGGGTGCACTGTCCACACCACACCACAGCAGGCTTTATGCACATGGCCTGACCAGTCCCAAGAGGGACCCGGATGCATTGGACATACGTCATCATCAGGGGAGAGTACCATATTGTGGCTTGTACCTGGTGGTACCCGTGGAACTCATGGCAGGTACAGTTCTTGTGTCCATGGCCGGAGACAGTGAACTGCACACCCTGCCAGGTACAGTCTGCAGCTGTCCAACAAACCCCTGTATAGGGCAGCCACATGGTAGAACTGTGTGCATGCATACACACACACAATAACAACACAGCTAGGGCAACCCCATACCTACACACACAACATCACCACAGCCAAATTATTAATTACACCCCCTCACTCACACACATGGTGTCAAACGTATGGCTCAGCCTAAGTCTCTGGCAAACCAACAACAAACCCTGTGCATATGATGATACTTATGCCACATCCCTGTCATTCATAACATCGATGCAGGGACAGGCTAATATGGTTATGATGCAGAGGGTGGCTGTACTATGGTGCACCAGTGCAATGCTGTGCAACACGTTGTCAGCAGTAAAGTTTAATGCTTACATGTCAGGAAGTGTAGCTGTCTAGCCATAATGCATTACAGCTGTTATTAACCCTGAGTAATTGTGGTCTCCATAATGTATTCTGTTTGTGTTGTAGGTGTCCATATGTCAGCAGGATGATGGTCTGCTGTTGTATCCTATAAAGGGTATGGCACTGTAGTGACACGTTGGCTGAGCCATATCCTGGGTACAGGGGAACATATGTCACAGGTCTGTATAACAGTTACAGCATGTGACACATGGCCAATATGTCTGGGGGTGGTGTATACAGGTGAGTGCATGGTGGCTGATGTCAGCAGCCTTTCTACAGTGGACAATGGTAAGTGTAGTGGGTGGTACACACCACATGCTTGCGTGTAACACACACAGAGGCTTTGGTGTTGATGCAATACAGAGAGAATACTGTACACATGGATGTATGTACCTGTGCAAGGAACCCATTGTAGCCTATGTAATTCCACCAAGACATAATAGGTACAACAACACATTGGGAAATAAGCAGTCCACTAGTTTAATGTCATTGGCGATGGTACTGGAAGGGTATATGTCCCCTTCCCCAATGTAGAGCAATCCTCAACTTGGTAAACATAGGTGTGCTTGTGTAGGTGGCACAGCCCTACCCTTTGGAGGGTGAGAGATGCTGTAGAATCGCAGATAGTGTGATAGACAACTACTTAACCTGTTAACATGAACTGTACAGTATTATGACCAGCTAAGCGGGGGGATACACTCAACAGTAACTGCAATAAATGGTGGCTGTGTCCACAAGAGCCACACCCAGCTATATATACCAACCCCAGTATCACTAAGAGGGCATTTACACAACTACCACTAGTTGTGATGGAATGTATTTCCACAGGATGATACCTGTGAAATGTTAGCATATGCCAGGCAGTTCTCGGACAGATGACCTCCTGAGACATGTATATTCTGCAAATGGAAGTAGATTCCTTCACATACAAACACACTCTTACTTGGCAACACTGGGACTAGAACCCCAACCTAGGTATGTAGTGCTACTGATGTATGCGGCCTTAATTGCACACACCACACAGTTTTTAGGATGAGGTGTGTTCCAGGTTACATGTTACATGAAGAACATCCCCAGGCGTATATAGTATGGTAATGGAGGATATACTGGTTGTTTATGGACAGTACATAGTGTGACATACTGTCATATACACATTGACAAATACATAACAGTTATAAACATCTTGGAGACCTGGGCTTATCAGTGCTAACTACCTTGTTAGTGTATCCATTTTGTTACAGATAGGTTGCACACAGCACATGAATAACTGGGCTGGATAGTGTTATCAGTTGCCTGTATGGTTGATGGTGGCAGTGGTCCCCATACAGTTAAGCACAGGATATGCACTGGGAGTACCATGGTGTAAAGACAGTATACCCAGCACCCACACCCCACAGTGGATATTCTACACATTGAAACCCAAGATAACCCACAATCACACATTGACCAGGACTGCAATACAACCCCTTGTCTATCCCAAGAGTGCTACTACAGGGATATGCATCTAATGCACATGCCACAGGGATAGTAGGGTGATGCAATGTCATGGCTCTCCTATGTTCAGCAACATCACTATCCCTAATACTGTGTGGCAAGGTATATTGTATTAGGAGAATGTGGCCTCAGAATACTCTATCTTACAAATATATACACATGCACACATACACACACTTACCAGAACTCAGAAGGTATCCCATGCCTATCAAACCATTTGTAAAACAGTGTTGTGCTCGTACTGCAAGCCCCAGGTATCCCTTAGGGAGAAGAGTGTAACAAGATACATGTCATGTCTGGTACAGCAGCAGCCACATCTAACTATGGCAATGGGGGGTGCGGTGGGTTTGAAGGGCCTCAGGTTATTCTCAACTACAGGTCTACAAAAACACAGACACTGTTATTCTCAGAAATGCACATGTACACATTTGTTATTACTGGGGTCCATTGGTGCAGGTGTTCATAGGTGTGTTCCAGGCTATTGTCCATAGAGAGAGAGGAAGTGTAGGGGATGTGTGTATAGTGGTATCATGCCAACTGCCATGTGCCAGCAGGCCATCTATCAACAGATACCACAGGGGTAAGCCTCAGGGTGAGAGTTACATGCAACAGCCAATCATCTGGTTGCCTCTTGCAGAGGGTCAGTGACATGCTCCAGTTGACATGTCTGCAACATGTATTACATAACATGATCAGTGTCTGTCTCAGAGTCCTGTACCCAAGCATGTTCTGTTGACTGTGGTAGTGTAATTGAGGTATCCATGGCATGTGGTGTGTACAGGGTGTGGATTCCTAGCTGTGACATTCATAACACAGCTGGGCAGACATGTCAGGGTCGGTCAAGCATAGATTGCCTGTAAGTAGACAAGATGGATACCTGACCTCTGCACATTTGTACAGAGGACAGACAGACATCAGCTAGCCAAATGGGTATGCATTAGGATTAATGTGTTGAAAGATAGACGTCTGACACTGATAGGTATGCCCTCACTGACATGTGCTATACACACAGTAGTCTACAGTTAATTTCCACATGTCAGATCAATATCCAATAGGAAATATTTAAAGCGACACAGCTCACACAGCAGGAAAATGACAGTAAGGACTCAGAGTCCATCTTTGCATGCAGGGGTGTTTGGTTCAGTACTACAATCTGGAATCTACTCTTACTTGGGAAAGCACTGTCAACAGTAGTATCATAAAGATACACAACATGCCAGTGTGACTGCATATAACCTGGGATACTATCCATGTATGTAACACATTTAAATGGAAAAGAGTGTTGTACAAGCCATATATACTCAAGTGTCCCAGACAGTAGACTCACACCCCTTGCTACTGTAATGGCAGCATACAGATGCATGTTATGCACATGACATTAAATACACTTATTAAAGATGTCAGTACCCTGCTATTTTATCAAACTGGAATGTGAGCACTGGCTACCAGGGCTGAGCCATGCTTAGCAGGTTTCAGCATTGCTGCAATATAAATGCCAAGCACATTTGCGCACTGGTAAGCGAAGCCTACATGGTGTAGGCTCCTGTATGTTTAACCATATGTTAGCAGTGCGTACTGTCGCACAAACCCACACAAACCGACTTAAAGCTGTTCAAAACTGCCTTAACCACTCTGAATCTAACAGCCCTTGTTCTGCTCATCAACAAAATAAACAGACATTGCTGGTCTTGAACTCAGGACCCTGTACACTGTAGTCACAGCAGTTAACCACTAAGCCATCACAACTGTGAAAAGAGCTGTTGTTTTTCTAATATATCTGTCAGTACACATACTAAGTAGTATTGATCAACTGCTATGACTTCTACAGTAGTGTAGTACTTGTTAGTGATATTGCTGTTGAATCATGTAATTAATGAATGAATGAATGTAATTACCATATAGGTGGCAGTACACTAAACACCGAAAGTGTGATAAGAGACTTAGGGACACAGGTGGATAGTGGTCTCACCTTCGATAACCACATCACCACAACAGTCAGGAAATCCTTCTATGTGGCACACCTCATCACTAAGGGCTTTTCATTCAGAAAAAAGGAGGTCATTGTCCCACTGTACTCATCCCTCATTAGACCCATTATAGAATACAATGCCCCGTTTGGTATGTACCTCTCAAGACATCTGCAACAACTGGAAAGGCTGCAGAAATACCTCACTAAAAGAATCACAGGCCTAAAGCAGAAGCCCTATGCTAACCGCCTTAAAAAACTCCAGCTATACTCTGTCGCATATCGTCTACTCAGAGGCGATCTCTGCTTAACATACAAGGCCATGTCAAACCCAGAGCTGTTGGACATGCTACACTTAAAGAAATCCCAATCCCTCAGAGCCACACACTCCAGGGATCTAAACCTTGTCATCACAATAAACAAAACATGCTGGAGGGATAAGTTCCTGACCCAGAGACTCCCCAGACTCTGGAATAGATTGCCCATACATGTCAAGCAGAATGCCTCTTTGGCCCACTTCAAAAGGAACCTTGACGATTGGATGGGAGAAAGGAAATTCACCCCGAGGATCACGTCAGTCACCCTGTTAGACAGGGGTCCAGGGAAGTAAATAGTGTGGGAAGAAATAGCCAGGGAATTGTTATGGCTAGGCTTGTATAGGCCCTAGGGCTGATAGCCTAGTACCAACCTATGAACCTATGAACCTATGAACCTATCATGTATGTTGCTATATCTCAATACACACATATCAGATAAATATGGTGTGATACATCTGGGAAGGTATATACAACAGTCATGTTTGCAAATAACAAGTATATGGATATATATATATATATATATATATATATATATATATATATATATATATATATATATACATATATATATATATACATACATATATATATATATATATATATATATATATATATATATATATATATATATGTATATATATATATATATATATATATATATATATATATATATATATATATATATATATATATATATGTCTATGTATATATATATATATATATATATATAGAGAGAGAGAGAGAGAGATATAAATATATGTGCATATATAATACTTGATTTTGGTGAATTTCCATTTCACCGAAATGTGAAATTCGTGAGTGGATTTATGCAAAGGTGCATTTTCCGATGCCTGACTGTGGTACAGAACATGTGTGGGTTTGGCCCTACAAACATGTACGCTGATAGGGTACCATACACTGGAACAGCATGCAACATCACATAGAACAGGACCTAGAACAATGATATCTACCACAGTCTGTACACAGGCCAAGGTACATATTCACAATACACACTCTGTTGACAATCACCATAAGTACACAGACCTCACTACTGTACACACTACAACAGAATGCCCAGGTTTTGTCCTCAAAATAAGCCCTACTATACATAACATGTCTAGCAGTCTGATATCTCACTGGCTTATTATCAGGTATGATATCAGATAATGGTGTACTGAACATATGCACCTCTTACTGCATGACATATGTACAAAGGTTGACGTAGTTGTGGCTGGAGGCACAAACACAGGGCCAATATTGGCATGTTGCTGTGATAAACTCATACATTTACTGGTTTAACAGGGTTTGTTGTGGCATATGTCTTCTGAGGAATATGAAGTCAGTAACTTTCATATCTGTCACCATATACTGACTGCAGTCCTCAGACTATGTTACTGCATTTCTAAAGATAAGTCATCTGTGAGCAACACAACACATGTATGACTCCAAACACTAGCCAGTCTGCAGATACCCCTACAAAGGAGAGTTTCATCAACCACATAACACTGTCATGACAGGTATTAAATCATGTAGACCAGCCATATCCTCACAAACCCTGTTAAACCAACATTACTTCAAATGTAGAAGAGCAAGACTTACATTCTGTACTCATGCCTGGAACATCCACTCCTGTTTCTTGGCCTGTCTCCACAGTGTATGATGTAAGAGGTATATCCCACTACCCTCTGTGATGCTGTTTGCCAAACACCAACATGAAGTCCTGCTCAGAGTGAATAAAAAGGGCCAACACCCACATGATGTTCCTAGTTACAGGAGTGTGTTTCCATGTAATTGGCTATGGGAATGTTACCACAGCTGTCCCACATGCAATCAGCTAGTGGGGGACTGCAATTCATGCACAGGCCATCAGCTGATCATGAGCATCACTTACAAAACACAAGCTGCTGCCTAAGCAAAGCAGGTGTATTTTTCACATCCACCAGAGAGGGAGTGAGAGAGACAGACAGAGACAAAGTAAGAGCTAAGCATGTTTGTGTCACACACTTAATCAGTACAGGGTTTCAAACACCTGCCTGACTATGTATTGCATTTTTATGCAGTTATCACATGTGCCACTGAGCTTACATGTTGGAGAACTGTCCAAAGGTATATTTGAAGGTGAGTAACATCAGCAACAGTGATAAAGGAGGTATAAGGTAGGTGTAGTACATATGCCTTCCACAAAATCAGGTTCCATGGATGACACAGTCACACTCTCTCAGGGACTCACACACATTATCACAGTTGGCAGGGTCAGGATTAGAATTCCTAACTAACTAGTTTGCTACACTACAGCATTATGCAGGTAATATGGGCAAAGGGTATGTCAAGGTGACTGACATCAGAAAACATGCTTCAGTAGGGCAAGGGGAGGTGTAGTGAGTGTGAATGGCTTCCAAATCATTTATCTCTACACACACACACAGACACAGGTTTGCAAGTACTGACATGACTGGGTTCATTGCTTCACAGGTGTGTAGTGGTTGACTGTACCAGAATGCTGTACAAGACTAGGCAAAGAGTATAACTTGGCATCAGGCCACATGACATTGGTCTGCAGTGTGGCTCAGGGGTGTAGTCCCTGGATTGGCCTACACAGGTGGGTACTGAATTCACCATTCACTCATCTGGGTTACTATTGTGGGTGGTCAGTGCTGTGCAATGCTTGCCATGTATGTGTTCTATATTCCATAACATGGACGGTGGCTGGGATGTGCACATGTCGCACATGCATATTCGGTGACATGTGGAAGAGTACCTGGGGTGTCTGGGGCATGTTGTGTGGACAGATTGGTATCATCTGATGTGACATTCCTGACCTCATGTGGTGAGAACTGGCAATGGAACTCAGGTTGATCCTGCACCTACATTGACAGCATGATACAGGTATTCACTGGTGTTAGTGGCATCTGTCCATACAGGGCATGTGTATAAGGCATGGCATTTTCTTTTGTGGGTTACATTTGCTGACTCTACAGTTGTTGCAGGCATCCAGTGGGGCACATAGCAAAGTACCACTGTAAGCAATTATTTTCCTATTGTAGAGATGGAACAGGGTACCATGTCCTCTGTAGTCCAATGCAATCACACCATGGTTACTATCTGTTTGCAATATGCATGGAACTACCAACATAGTGGTTGTTGCCTAGCCAAGTGTGTTTGTGTATGAGACATGGTTGGAAACTGTTCTCTGGGTAATACAAGGGTTGCCTATATTGTTCCCCATTCCATGATGTCACATGTAGGGGTATGGATTGCTACACCAACCTCTATGCTGTTTGACACCTGTTGTCCTTGTAAGGTGGACATTGTGACATATAATAGGTCCTCCGTGTAAGAAATTTGCAAAAACCCACCCCACAATGAGTCCTGTTATTACACAATCACAACTACCTCCACACAGGATACTGATGACAACCACACACAGACACACACACACACACACACACACACACACACACACACACACACACACACACACACACACACACACACACACACACATACACACACACACACAGAGTTTCACAGTTGCCATGTCTGGGATTAGAACTCATACCTAACTAGTACATCACACCATAGCATTATGCAGTTATAGCATGTGCCACGGAGTTTATAGGGCTACTCCTTCCCCAAAGGTGTATTTCAAGGTGAATGACATCAGCAGGCTTGCCAAAGTAGGGCAATGGAAAGTGTAGGGTCTTTGAATGGCCACAAAAGCATTGATCCCTACACACACACACACACACAAACACACACACACAATCTCACAGTTGCTATGTCTGGGATTAGAAATCCTACTTAACTAGTGCATCACACTATAGCAATATGCAGTTATAGCACACACCACAGAGCGTATAGGGCTACTCCTTCCCCAAAGATGTATTTCAAGGTGAATGACATCAGCAGGCTTGTCAAAGTAGGACAATGGAAAGTGTAGTGTCTTTGAATGGCCACAAAAGCATTGATCCCTACACACACACACAACCACACACATACAATCTCACAGTTGCTATGTCTGGGATTAGAAATCCTACTTAACTAGTGCGTCACACTATAGCAATATGCAGTTATAGCAGACACCACAGAGCTTATAGGGCTACTCCTTCCCCAAAGATGTATTTCAAGGTGAATGACATCAGCAGGCTTTCCAAAGTTGGGCAATGGAAAGTGTAATGACTGTGAATGGCCACAAAAACATTGATCTCTACACATACACACACACAGTCTCACAGTTGCCATGTCTGAGATTAGAGCTCCTACCTAACTAGTACATCACACTATAGCATTCCACAGTTATAGCATGTGCCACAGAGTTTAGAGGACTACTGCTTCCCCAAAGGTGCATTTCAAGGTGAATGACATCAGCAGGCTTGCCAAAGTAGGGCAATGGAATGTGTAGTGACTGTGAATGGCCTCAAATGCATTGATCCCTATATATACATACACACACACACACACACACACACACACACACACACACACACACACACACACACACACACGCACACACACACACATGCACACACACGCACACACACGCGCACACACACACACACACACACACACACACACACACACACACACACACAGAGTTTCACAGTTGCCATGTCTGGGATTAGACCTCCTTCCTAACTAATGCATCACACTACAACATTACACAGTTATAGCATGCACCACAGAGATTAGAGAGCTATTTCTTTCCCCAAAGACGTATTTCTAGGTGAATGACATCAGCAGGGTTGCCAGAGTAAGGCAATGGAAAGTGTAGTGACTGTGAATGGCCACAAAAGCATTGGTCCCTACACACAAACACACACACACAGTCTCACAGTTGCCACATCTTGGATTAGAACTCCTACCTACCGAGTGCATTACACTGTAGCATTACACAGTTATAGCATGCGGCATGGAGCTTATAGGGCTACTCCTTCCCCAAAGGTGTATTTCAAGGTGAATGACATCAGCAGTAGGGCAGTGGGGAGTGTAGTGTGTGTGAATGGGCCATAAACCATTCATCTGGAAGCACACACACAACACTCAGTCACACAAAGGTTTACATTTAACAGGAATGTGTATACAACTGCTAGATTAATAATGACTTGTACAATCATGTTACACAGTTATCACAAGCACCACAGACACTATAGTGCTGAGGGATACCAGAAGCAAATGTCTACAGTGATTGACATTTGCACATCATGTGGTTTTAGCCAATTGGATGTGTGCTGGTGGGACACACCTCATGATTGGAAGCTCTTTGTCACTGTCTGTCTCTCTTCCAAGCATCTATGTATGTGTAAGTTTGGTCTATTATAGTGTGCTGTCCTTGGATATATGTGTGTATTCCTATCTGATGTGTGTGAAAAGCATGACTGGTGTGCAATATGGAGTCGGCGCACAAACATCTACGACTGTCAGATATGCATAGTTCACTGTTGTTACCAGACATGGGCTTCATAGTGTGGGAGCATGCCCATTATGACCTTCTGTATTGAATGTGTGAATCCATTCCAGGTAGGTTGTACTGCAATGCAGGCTTTTGTGTTCTACCCCTACAGCTAGCAATCTGTTTCTGCAGGATATCTGTAGATCTGTTGACAATATGGGGTCACAATGGGAAAAGGATAGTGGGATACTGTAACTAATTGTGTCTGTGCTGCTTCTGCTACATGGTTTTGGTGTTAGCAGAGATACTCAGGCATATGTACTGTTTTACACTGTAATGTTTTATGTCATCAACTACTGACAGGTATACATATTTGCTTGCAGTAATTTCCTGGGGAACACAAGATGAATGAAGCTGTGTCCAGTATTGTGGTCTGCAGCCTATATATTCTTGCACAATCATGCCATTCTGAAGGGCGAGTTGCAGACACTTGCTGATGGGTCTGTGTAAATGGTTCAGCACCTTGGTACTGTGGTGGCTGAGGATCCCATGCTTGTACATCCATCGATGTGAAAGTATGGCCATATCCTGCTGTGGCCATACCTCACAGCTGTACAGATTCACACAGGTTACCCAGAGGCAAGGCTCATATTTCTGGTCATTACCCCTTCACATTGTGGTTTACGAGCAGGTTAGTAGCCAGCCTTTCCTGTGTTAGCAGGCAGGG
Organism: Protopterus annectens; assembly: GCF_019279795.1. Classification (NCBI taxonomy): domain Eukaryota; kingdom Metazoa; phylum Chordata; order Ceratodontiformes; family Protopteridae; genus Protopterus; species Protopterus annectens. The sequence goes on from NC_056726.1 coordinate 1,448,482,377, forward strand.
ATAGTATGTGCACACATCTGAGTTTCAGGCTTCACACACTCCATTGTATCCATGCTTCTACCCCCCCCCCTGTTATTCTATCCTCTTCCAAACATTATGCAAACATTATCTGATAGGTATCCCTATAGTTATCACTTCTTTACAGTAGTATTTAGGGGTTGGTCATCCACAGTTCATGAAGTAGGACATGGTGAACATGCTATTGGGATTTGTAAACATGAGCTTGCATTTGTGTTCTGTGGACTGTGTTACGTTGTTATTTGGGAGTCCATGAGATAGCATACATTGGCAGTATGGGTGAGACACAGACCTTTGACAGAGGACTGTAGGGCATTTGGTAGTGATGCAGGCCATCTGTAGCAAGCCGGTGCATTGTGTCACTCCTACAGTCCCAGGCCGCAAGCCACTATATTCCCCTGGGGTGACAGGGTAGGTGTGCAAGGTGTTAATGTCAATAGTTTCTGTCCTATTTAATCCATTGGTGTGGATGCTGGCAGGGTGCTGCTTACAGCTAGGGGCACACCTGCATGGGACACCTGATTCACCATGTAATACACCCTTATTTCCTGTCAGGAAAGCAAACGGGGAATGGCGTATGGTCCAAGATTTACAAGCTGTAAATGATGCAGTTATACCCAGGGCACCAACGGTGCCAGATCCACACACCTTACTGAATGATTTAAAGCCAGAGCAAAAATATTTTTCTGTGGTAGATATTAGTAATGCATTTTTCTCGATACCGATACACCCTGACAGCCAATATTGGTTTGCATTTACATTTCAGGGAAAGCGGTATACATACACAAGATTACCACAGGGATATTGTGAAAGTCCAACAATATTTGCACAAGAGATGGCAAGTAACCTGGCGGGATTCATCCCACTGAGAGGTAGTCAGATTTTACTTTATGTAGACGACATTCTTCTGGCAGCCCCCACCCAGCAAGAATGCAAAGAGGACACGGTAGCTTTATTACAGTTTTTATCTACTCAAGGTCACAAAGTAAACAAGGACAAGCTACAACTTTGGAGAAAACAAGTTAAGTACTTAGGATATGTAATATCCAAGGAAGGTAGAATATTAGACGAAGACAGAAAAACAGCAATATTACAGGCACCTAGACCAACTACCAAGAAGGAAATGATGTCCTTCCTGGGAACCATTAATTTTTGTCGGAGCTGGATACCAAATTATGCTTTGGAATCTGCTCCTCTGGCCAATTTAATATTTAAAAAGCTGATGGCAGCACAGGATTTATTACAATGGACACCTGAAGCAGAAGCAGCTTTCTGCAAGCTGAAACAATTGATAGCATCATCCTTAGTTTTAGGATTACCAAACTATCATAAGCAATTTATTCAAACTGTAGACTGTAAGCAGGGTTATATGACATCAGTATTGACACAGCAGCATGGGGACAAACAGCGCCCCATAGCTTACTACTCATCACAGTTAGACCCAGTGGCGCGGTCCCTGCCCCACTGTGTACAAACAGTAGTTGCAGCTGCAATGGCAGTGCAGGCTTCGGCCTCAGTAGTGTTATTCCACCCTCTTACATTGAGAGTGCCTCATGCAGTCGCAATTATTTTACAGCAAGAAAAAGTAGCATATCTTTCTCCTGCTAGACATCTCTCCTGTATAACTATACTGTTGAGCCAACCTCATATGAGAATTGAACGATGCACAACTTTGAATCCGTCAACCTTGCTCCCAACCCCTGCAGATGGCAAACCACACTGCTGCCTGCAGGAAATTGAGCAAAATACATTACCTAGACAAGTCCTTATGGATGTTCCCTTGGATGATGCCGAGGTGACATACTATGTGGACAGCTCGTGCAGGAGGGGTCCTGCAGGACAGAATCTAGAAGGGTATGCAGTTGTTTCTGATACTGAAACTTTGGAAGCAAAATCTTTACCACACAACTTATCTGCACAAGCGGCAGAGTTGATTGCCTTGACAAAGGCATGTACCTTAGCAAAAGCTAAGAAAGTGAACATTTATACTGACAGTCAGTATGCTTTTTCTACTGTACATATTTTTGCGCAGCAGTGGAAAAATAGAGGGATGATAACATCTACTGGTAAACCAATTAATCATGCGCAATTTATTTTAGATCTATTAGATTCTATTCAGTTACCCAAAAAAGTAGCTATTTGTAAATGCGTAGCTCATATGAAGCAACAGGATAAGATTTCAAAAGGTAATGCACGGGCTGATACAGCTGCGAAGCAGGCAGCTTCAGCCACAGAAACTTTTCTTTTGAGTGAGGATTTACAACCCTCAGAGACTTTAGATTTAGAAATGTTAAAACAATGCAGACACTTACTACAAATGTAGAAAAACAGAAGTGGATAAAATGAGGAGCAATCCTTGAGAAGGGACTGTACATCTCCAAGGAGAAGAAACCAATTTTGCCATCTAATTTGTTTAGATATGCAGCATTGTTGAGCCATGGGCAGAGCCATGTCTCAACAGGGGGATGGTACAGTTAGTGAATTGAGTGTTTACAACCTATGGATTTACAAATTATACAAAAAATTTCTGTGCAGCATGCCATGTTTGTAACAAGCAT